>NW_020538040.1:42678036-42703640 GCF_003426905.1 Ctenocephalides felis | reverse complement strand
TGTTTCTTGTTTGGTTGTTCACAGACTCTTGAAAATCGGGCGAAAAAGTTCTTTGCTAGCTTTAGTAAAAAATCTTGTCGCGAGATATTTTCTCCTGTCGTTTGTTTGTACAAAATCCAGGCATTTATGCCAGCTAAATCAAGGATATTGAAAAAAAACTTGGAAAGGCCATCTGCAAGACTTGGATTTTGTAGTAAATTTCCTCGCCATTTGATCTGTCATGTCTACACCAAATTGGTTTTATTGTAATATGAAACAGTTTCAGGTAAACATTTATTATTGTTTTCTTCATCGTCGGTATCTGTTGAATCAAACTCATTTTTATTTTCAACCAATATATCTTCATTTTCAGAAAATTCATCTTCACTAATTTCTGAAAACTCTTTGCCAATATTATTTATATCTTGTAAGAACTTGTAATGTCTTGTTTTCTTCGACATTTTTCTGGGTAAAAAATAACCTGTATTACTATAGCTATCAAAATAAAATATGAATCTAGGTACTTACCAAGACTTTCAATTTCTGCCACTTTTTCTAACAATAAAAAGCTATTTTTAATCTAAAATTTGATATTTTCTTGAAATTATCCTGAGCTATTTTCGTTGAACTACTTTACGCAACAGTGTTTAGATTAATGTGCAACTTACTGACTACAAATATCACTCGACAATCTCATAAACCAAAAAATTCTCTCCGGGTCAAATGACCCATTGTGGTAGATATCGGTATACAAGAAGGATTACTCAGAATAAACCAAACATAACAAGAAAAAAATGTTGTTTATAACTGTACTTTAATTACTCAAAAAAAGTCATGAAGTCAAATTTGCAAAGGCAATGAAATTATACGTGCATTTTCAATGCAAAAGTTCAAAATGGGTCATTTGACCCGTTATGGTATGTTTAGTGTTAAGATCGCACTATGAATATTGAAATAAAAATGTAAAAAGGAGTGGGTAATGAGAAAACAAAATTATTCACCTTTTCTCACTTTCCGATTTTTATATTTTTGCAACGAATGTACATTTTTAAACCAAAAATGTGCAAAAAATTTTTTATATCTCAAAATTGAATTATATGTATTAGTAATATTGTACATAACACATGTGTATGCTTTAATATGTTATATTTCAAAGTAACCAAATACAAAACGTTTATAATATTATAAAAGAGGTCACTACTTGATCCTCTATGCGCCCGCGTTATACATCAAACATTACTAATTACAGGCCGATATCATTATTATCTAACTTTGCTAAGGTATTTGAAAAAAATTATTTATAGAGAACTAATTCCTTCTGTTAGAACTTTAATTTCTATTAATCAACATGGATTCATGCCTGCCCGTTCTACGATAAAAAATTTAATTTGTATTAAACAATATATAGCGGAGAATCTTGACATTAATGAACAAGTTGACGTTATATACACTGATTTCAGTAAAGCTTTTGACAAAAAGTGATCATAAGATTCTTCTTACTAAATTATCTAAGATTGGTCTTAATTCTTCACTTATTTATTTTTTTAAGAGTTATCTTCATAATCGTAAACAGTTTGTCTATCTTAATGGATTCTTGAGCATAATTGGAAATATCAGTTCAAGTGTTCCTCAGGGATCCATTCTTGGTCCACTACTATTTATTATTTTTATTAATGACATTTCTGATATTATTAGCTGTCCACATTTATTATTTGCAGATGATCTGAAACTATATCTCAAAATAAATTCTATTGATGACTGCTTATTATTACAGTCTCAACTTGACTCTTTCCACTCTTGGTGTATCTATAACAAATTACATTTAAATATATCAAAGTGCAAGATTCTTAGTTTTTCACATAAGCGCGTTCCAATACTTTTTGATTATAAAATTTCTAACACCAGCACTGATAGATGTAATAAAATTTCAGATTTAGGAGTTCTTTTTGATTTTGGTTTATTTTTCACTAACCATATAACTGATATTTGTCATGGAGCACATAAATGTTTAGGTTTGATACTGAGTAAACAATTTAAATCTACCAATGCACTTCTTTGCATGTACTATTCTATTGTACGTTCAAAATTAGAATACGGTTCGATTATTTGGTATCCTCATCAAATCAACAACTCTGATTCGATAGAGAAGATTCAGCGAAAATTTGTGAAATACCTTTATTATAAAACATATAAAATTTACCCTGAACGTGGCTTTGACCACAACACTTTACTAAAAGAATTTGGTATTCTTTCCCTTGCCTCACGTCGATTTATCTGTACAATTATGTTCTTTTTTAAGCTTTGCAATAATTCTATAGACTGTCCTCTTATTCTCAATCAACTATCCTTTAATGTTCCAAGGCTATCTTCGCGTTCACAATTATTTTTCAATTATCCTACCCCTAAATCTAATTCTCACTTAAATTCGCCAATTTTACTTATGTCCTCTAACTTTAACTTAATTAATAATGAAATAGATATTCACAACACTTCACCTATTCAAATAATCTCCATCTGCACAAGTTAACCTTTTTATTTTCTTTTCAAAAATCTCATTATTTTCTTATTCTATTTATAAATAATATTGTTACATTCTGCATTATATGTAATTTTATCTTAAGCATTTTATGTTATTAATTATATCTTGTAATTTTGTATATATTTTAATTGTTATTCATTATGTAAAATAATTGTATTTTTGAGTCCTCTTGGAGAAATCTGTGGGCTGTGGGCTATATATTTAAATAAATAAATAAATAAATACCAAAATTTTTATGTACAATATTAATTCGACCTTCAGAGGGTTAAACACCTTTTGCCTATGAATATATTATAATATATTACAATATAATCTGAATATATATATATATGTGTATATATATATATATATATATATATATATATATATATATGCAAGAATTTTCTCCAATAATGTAAATATTTTCATCCTATGCAAACTTAAAATCTCTTCGAATTTAATGTAAAATTCAACCGCAGGGAGTGAACTGACAAAGAATATTTGAAAATATTCCAGTATTGCTTCAAGTATATCGTGTGGATTTATCGTAAGTATTTGCAAAGTCTGATGCGCGCGAAATGTTCAGTCTGGGAAATAGGAAATGGGAAATGAAATAATACACCTTCTTAAAATGGATGTTCTGTACGTGACCTATAGAGAGCGTTCACGAGCACCTATTTCCACGAAATAATAACTTTTGCTACTTGTTATTTTATGGTTGGTACTTACATGTCATGGATTGTTGGGCTATATACCCATGAATTCGAAATAGTTATATTTAACGAAACGGCACGTATGTGTATTTTCTATTTTGACTCTACATTCTTGATGAATTCTAACAAGTGCAAGAAAAAATAATAAATCAGTTTTGTACACCTTAAATATTTTTAGGTAACGATATTAGGCTCTCTCGTTGGTTAGAGCCATAAAATTTAGTTAGAGGTCCCAGGCAAATATTTCAGATAGAGTCTGGGACGGTTTTTACTTGAAAATATAGATAGCAATTGTTTCCGAGTAAAAATAAGTTTCCGGCATTGCTGCATCAATAAAAAAATCAACATACAGAAGCTGTAATAATAAAATTCATTACATAAAGGAAGGACAACTGTAAGGGTTGCCATCTATACAATAGGCGTAGTAAATCAAATCTGACAACAGCTTATAGGACCTTTAAGTGTCCTTTAAGGGGGTATTCTACTGTAGAAGCATGAATTTTGCCCGGTTTTTGAAGCGCTGTATAAAGGAAACAAATGATATCTTGACTATCGATTTTTTTATCATTTGTTTATTGATATTTTATTATTACATAAAAAAATATTAAAGAAAAAAAATTAGAATTCACAAAGTTATGAGCAGTCAAAGTGGGAGCTCAAAAAAAAGAGGGTGTCCTGGCGTGCATGATTCCAACCCTCCTGGTGATCCGAAACATAAAAAAAAGATGGATTCTTAATTATTATAGATGTCGCTATCGTATGGACCTTGGATAAGTCAAAAAAATATTTTTGATTGAATGGCGGCAGTTTGAAAAAAATATATTTTTTTTCATGTTTTTTTTTAATAATTCCAAATTTTTAAAAAAGACTAAATGAAAAGTTATAATTTTGGGAGAGGTCCATGCGATAAAGCAATGTATAGAGAAGATCCTCTCCAAATTTGAAGTAAATCGGTTCATTAGAACTCGAGATATTCTTACCGCCAACTCGAAAAAAGTAGTTCCGAGAAAAACGCGTTCAAAGTTTTGAGACTCGGTCTGACCCGAACCGAGGCCACGTCACTAAAACGGATATAGCTCAGGAAATAATCGTAATTTTAAAAATCCTTTTAATGACATATTTTTGAATAACTAAACTTTGAAAATTTGAAAAAAAAATTTTTCGATTTTTTCAAAATTCTACAGTAGAAATAGAGAATTAAGGTAGCTTCAAATTAATATATAAACTAGTGGTGCCTAAAGCAACTATACTTAGTTCCATCTTATCTAATAATAATATTCAAGTTCATGAGAACACAGCCTCAGATCAGAGTATGGTGCAAGAGTAATAGCGAAAAAGATAACGCATTTGTACTAAGAAATAATGGGATTTTAGAGAAAATAAAATTAAGCTGTTGTAAGAGAAAGAATAGTAGAATAATAACTTATTAATATTTGACGTGCTGTCTTAGCACACTGCACAAAGTTATAGTTGCATAAAAGTATCAAAGAAGGTGAATTATAACTCGTAACGTACTGCTGTTTTATAAAATGTCTCAAATGTTGTAGAAATACACAATGAATGTAAAGCATATAATGATACAGTTCACTATAATTAAGTATATATTTAACAGTCTTGCATTATTCGTTTCTTTTTTGTGTAATTTTTATACTGATTACATATGTAAAGTTCACACATTTTGGAACAATTATACTATTGCAACATTTCGCCATTTTGGGGAAAGCGTGCTTTCATAATGGAAAAACTCATTTTTTTTGTCGATGTTATTTTGATTAACAGTTAATCATATAAATTTCTTCCATAAAAATTGCACTCATCTATAGTTAATTCGATTGAACCATAAAAAAGATGAATTATTTTTGTGCATCGAAAAACTCACTTATCTTACCCAAAGACAAAATGCTATCTATATTTAATCATCAGAAAATTGTATATACCGTTTATTTCTCTTTTAAGATAATTCAATTGTGCACAAACTATACATGAGAGTAATCTCTTAAATTTTTTATAAGGGCTATGAGCTCTTGCCCCAACTTATTAAACTAAGACGGTTGTTCTATCTGAATGTGATGGATTTATTATTAAAATTTCAGTAATATTGATGAAGAGCTTATTTCACTTGAAAACAAATTGCTATCTATATTTCCAAGTGAAATCCGATGTCACTACTGGACTGGATCTATCCTTATATAAAATCAATTAAAACTAGCGGTGTATCGTGCCTTAAGGCGAATTGCTGGAACTTCCCGTACCGTAACGAAAAAATGATCAAGAATTTTTTTTTTTTTCATATTTTTTTTATTTTCATATTATATAACAATCAGAGTTATTTACAGATCCTATGAGTTATAATAATAATAATCACAGAAATATATGAAGAAAAAAAATAACAATAATAATAATAAATGAATAAATAAAAATAGATAAAAAATAAAGAAAAATAAAAAGAAACAAAATAAAAAAAACAAATTGTAGTAATTGCTCCAATAAGCAATTGACTATGGAAAACAATTTTTTACATGAAGTCTATAGGCTGTTTCTTGCGTAGATCAAGAAATATTAAATGTTTTCAAATAGATTTTTATAAATATTGTAACATTGTCTAATATTCATAAGAATTATATAAACTGAATTGCAAAGTTGAAATTATTTTTGTAAGTATATTGGAACATAATTAAAATTAAAATCTGAATTATTTTCGATATAAAAAAAAATTCTTGAAAAAAAATTTTTTTTTGAAAAGCAATTATTTTGTTGAAACAAGCAGAAAGTTCTTACTCTCAAAAACTGCCATTTTTCGCACATTTAGCTCTGTATCTTCGAATGGCCTTTGCTAAAACCTAAACACCTCTTCTTCCAATCATTACAAATTAAATGTTTGTTAGAGCATTCCAATCGGATACTCCGTTCTCTCAAAAACTCGATTTGTATTTTCTGTACTCTTTGCTCCGTATCTCCGTAACGGCTGGACCTGCCTTTGCCAAAAACTAATCAGCATATTTTCCCATCAATAGGAATCAAATGTTTTTTGAACTATTCAATTCGGTTGATCCGTGCGCCCGAAAACGTGGACAAAACTTGTATCCATACACACACACATCTATTTTTTATGAGGTATGCCAAAATGTTCAGAAACCTTCAAAACGTGAAGAAATGTAAAAATTTTCAATTTCGATTTTTGGACGATTATAATAACTTACCCTGCGGGAAGTTAATATTATATCAAAATATTATAGTCAAGTGAAAAATCAAAATATTAAACAAATTTTGAGGTGAAATATAAAGATAGAAAATATAAAAATATAATATGTTGTTTTAGAATTGTGCATTAAAATAAAGATGTAAAAATACTTCTGGTCTTTGAACAAATGTTCTTCTGGCATTGTAGTTTTTTGTCAATGTAGTATAATTGCTACAATAGCACCAGTACTAAACTTTCACTAATAAGCTAGGATCGATAAATTAATATTAAACAATAATAAAACATATTTATCAATTTAACAAATTACAAGCCATCACAGAGTAACAACGCGGTCATTATAATTCATTAATTTACGAACACATAATTCATTTCAACCCGAATTCATGCTCTATTTAACATGACTTTGATAATAACAAGAGTATCTAAAAATAGCTTAAATAATTGAAAATGAAAATTTGATTATATATCGGAGGAAGGAATAAGTTGTGTAAGAGGCATATGTGCGTTTCTACCAAATTCAATAAATCAAGACATTTATATCTCGTTTGGCATTTGGGCCGTTCGCGACGAGCTCCGAATATAAAAAATAATACGGACACCCCGCTAAAATATAAATACCGCTGAGGATCAATTCTGACCTATAACCTTTTGCGAGCGGAACATAAGCCGAGTTTCACATTATCTATACGCGTACCGTACCGTACCTATATCAGGCAACTTCCAACTGGGGAGGATGATCGTAATAAATAATTTCACATAAGAAAATTAGCTTTATTAATATAACTTTGTTATAATTCAAGACTTTGATGAGGGAGGAAATATCTTGTTTTTCGTATCAAATATCGCAAATAAAAACCTAACCGGCTAATCTCATTATCGCTAAGCAGGATGTATGCATTCTAATATTTGTGATGTCAAAGATTAGATATTCCTAAGTATATATTACTAAGTAGAACACGGTCGACTTGGGAGTAAGTGGGTGAATACACAAAGAGCGTTAAAAAGAGTGATCTGGTGATAGGAATTGATGTTGAGAAAGCATCACATATTATTGATGAATAGTTTTTATGTACAAATATGTTTATATTTCAGGGCCAATTTATAGACCGATTCTGCCGCACAACAGACCAATGTTATGGCAAGGCCATGTTGCATACATTATGCTTCTGTCAATATAATAAAGTTGGATTGAATTGAATTGAATAATGAAAGTTACAATATCTGTAATAATCTATTCTCTATAAAAATCCATATATAACTCCTATTTTCATTAATTTTCAGAATATAGTACAGAAAGTTCCAGCAATTTTCCTTAAGGCACGATGTCATGTACCACTAGATTTTTTAACTTCCCGTAAAAAAATCGAAAATGAAAATTTGTATATATCCTTACGTTTCAGAGATTTCTTAACATTTTGGCATACCTTAGAAAAAATGGATGTATGTGTGTGTGTGTGTATGTGCGTGTATGTGTGTGTATGCGGAAACAAATTTTCGTCGACGATTTCGGGAACACGGATGAAGCGATTTGAATAATTCAAATAACATTCGATTCGTATTGATAAGGAGACGTGCTGATTAGTTTTTGGCAAAGGCAATTCCAGCCGTTTCGGAGATACGGGGCCAAAAGTGCCAAAAACGGTAACTCAGTTTTTAAGAGAACAAAGCGTCCGATTTGAATAATTCAAAAAACATTTCACCTGTATTGACAAGATGAAGAATTGATCAAATTTTCATGAAGGCAGGTCTAGTGAAGGCGGGTCTAGTAAAAAAAATGTCATTTGGCGGTCAAAAATAATCATTAGACATATGCACATCAAATTATCAGATATTTTATAGAGATTTTAACAATAAGTATGAATTTTGTTTACATTCCTATGGGTTCCGTACCAATGTTTACGCGTTAGACGGCGACGCGGCGCTTACGCACTTCGATATTTCGTCTTTATGCAGTTAAAGCGGTACGATTGCTTTGAAAAAAAGTTTAGAATTTACAAAATATTTCAAAATGATTTAAGATAAAATGATTTAATATGGTTCGATATTTTATTAAATGTTTATTAAATGTTATTAAATGTTTCAAATCATTGATCAATTTTTATTGATTATTATTGATTATTTTTAATTACTCGAATTTTGAATTGCGGTACGGGAAGTTCCAGCAATTTGCCTTAAGGCACGATGCCTTAATTGCCTTAAGACAGAATTCCACTTACAGCTAGTTATTTTTATTATTTGAGAAATCTAATTTTTAGAGATGGTGAGAAACAAACTGTTTTAAATAAAAAAAACTAATCAGCACGTTACATTATTGAAATCGATCGAATGGGTCCAATTGTGAGAAAGATCACCATTTGAAAATAAGGATTCAGAAATATGTTTTCAGGTGAAAATATCTCTTTGTGACGTTACGGGAATAAGTTAAAATACATCATCACCATTACCTAAATTGAGCAAATCCAACATAGTGCTAATGCAACATGCCCAATCAAAAATATTAAGACAGATTTACTGATGCTTCGTGGTTTGTTAGCAATAAAACCTTACATGACGATATTGAATTTATAAACAGAATTATACAAATCAACAGTGTCAAACATTTTTATAAACTAGAACATCATACAAACTCTATAGCCACTCAGCTTGAACCGTCAGATATTAAACCGAACTCACTCATTTTTTCAGTCAACTTATTTAAAAGGTCTATTTAGTCAAATCAAGATATACCCTATTTAGTCAAGTATATCTGATCTTTCGAAGTATTTGTGTGTCGTGTAATTAATTATAGTTAATAAATATTGCGCCGAGTCTCTGCACTATTTTCTAGACAGTTTTACATGAGAAATTAATATTCTTCCAATTCTTCGATAAAATAGTTCATAACATAGCGTTGTTATGGCAACACTATGTTTTTCTCCTTTCCTGGTACTAAAAACAGTCCAAATGCTATTTATTTGTTGTGCAACCAGACATTTTAAATATAAAACCTAACATAGAAAACGCACAAAAGTCAAAAAAGAATGTTATTTGATCAAGGATTAGATGTTTTACTTTTAAGTAAAACTTCTTTATACAAGCTCAACTTGGAAAAAAATCATAAAAATGCGAGAAGCGTTAGGAAAAGAGTGATCAAGTGCAGAAAATAGAAAAAAAATAATATAGAGAATAGTTTTTATGTTCAAACACCAGAGTAGAGCTGTTTTATTATAGTAATGTGCACAGTTCCATATTGCCTCCATCTTTTATTATATATTATGGAGTTTCATATAAAATATTATTTTATATTTTAGTAAATAAATAATGAGGGTCCACAAACAAGTAGTAGTTCTTATATAAATTGCGTAAGGATTCGGTGATTTTGCTTCGATAGAGCAAAAAAATAGTCATTTTTAGAGAAAGAAAGAATTCACTAAAATATTTAGTAATTAACCTGAAAGCAATATTTCAAATGATTTTGGCTATTTTCTGCTGACTAATCACATCACAAAAATTTGATCTTTTATAAATGTATTTGCTGCCCAGTTATATTCCATGTTCGTATTTCCTTCTGTAAATTTATTTTCTCTAATACTAAAGTTAAATTATATATTTATGTATATATTTTTTACATTATTAATATGATGTAAGTACAATTATATGCAACGTTAAATCGATTTGAAATTAAATATCCAGAATTATATATAGCCCTTAATTATTCAATTAAATACATACACACGAATTAGACATCAGTAGCATATAATAATAAATAGTATACTAACCGAATGGTATGAGAGCACTACAAATGTAAGATTCCTGTTGCCTCTCTCGTGTGTTATTCCCATTGCCATAATATTACCAATAATAAAATCGAAAATAAATATCTTGTTAAAAAATATTTTGAAGTCGTCTATAACCTAACACATGAATAAAAAAAATCTTATGCAAAAAATGCAAAATTAACTTTAAAAATTATTGAAAAAAAGCTCGTATCATTATAGAGTTAAACTGTGAAGAAATAGGTTGACAAAGTTTTATATAAAAACCATTATTATTCTCAATTGGTATTTTTTAAGGTCGAACCAATTCCCGAAAATTTCAAACAGCAAAAATCATTGAAACCGATTCCAACTGTAAAAACCGACTTAAGCTTGTTCTTACAAATGAAAATAAAAGTCGATTATCTGATTTGTTTTTGAGTTGGTCACATATAATATGTGAAGTATAAAATATAATATAATACTTATTTTGAAATACAAAAAACAATGTATTCTGTCCAAGACAAACTTAGAAGTAACTATTTTATAAAAACGACGAGTTTACAAAAATAGCAAGATCAAAATACATAAAACTAGTTATGTTGTCTAAAATCTTGTCCGATGTGAAGCCTTCATTAAAATCTAAGTCAATCCCTGATCTTCAATGTGAGTTATTAATTCATCCATAATGTAAAGTTGTCATATACTTAAGTCATACCCATTCTAAAACGATATGACTGAATATTAAACTAAGCAAAACTATTATGCTAAATTACTACTTTCATAAATATCGATTCAACCTACAATTTAGTATTCTAAATATATTGACACAATTTAATATGCTGGAAAAACCTCTGAATTGTAATTATAATAAATGGTTCATGAATAACTACTATGAGGAAGTTAAAAATTATGACGATGCGAAGGAATTTTAAAGTTGTTGTATGATCTTGTATAAAGTGGATACGTGATATTTACGAAATATTTTGGCAATGTTCCAAAATAACTTGGAAATATTCGTTTCATATATTAAATTCTTTTTCTTTGGCGAACAAGAGAAGTGGAGCGCTTCGAAATATTGATTGTACAAAGCAATTTTTATTAAAAGAGTTAATAAAATACGATTGATTTTTAAGATAGAAAAAATATTTTTAATATATTATCAATATTTATACTATAATAAAATATTCATAAAATTTATCCCTTTTATTTGAATTAAAAACAAATTAATCAGAACCATTCCCAACAAAGATCTGCCGTAAAATTATTTCAAACTTCTGTAATTAAAAATCAATATTCCTAGAACTTATTGAAAAATAATAATATAGTGATCAATGAATGATTATTGTGCTTGAAACAATTTTTCATAAAAAAAAACTATATTTTTAATAGAATATCAGAAATATTCATTACAATTATAGTATCTTGACGTTTATTTCAAGAATGTAGTCTTTTTATGAGCTCTAATAAAGTATATGAAATATCTAGAAAATATGAAATTTTAATCAAGTTCATTACTTCATCAAATTAAGTTTTATTCCCTTAGGAAAAGTTATATATATCGATAAAAATTTAAAAAATTGAATTAAGAAGCTTTTAAAAAAATGGGGTATATGTGTTTAACAGATGGTGAAAGTGATGAAAATGCACTTTTGATTTAGATGGATAGAAAAAATATAATGTTTACATCTAAAATTTTCAAAAGTTAGCGTAAATAAATGGGTACACTGCGTTTGCGTCCATAAATAAATAAATACTCACTCATAAGATATTTAAAGTGTTTAAATGTATAAAAGTGCCAAAACTTGAATTTTAGAAATCCAACAGAACATATCCTAAAAATTAACTAAATCACTGAATTAACGATGAAACTTTATTATGTACTAGACTATGAGTAATTATATAGTGATAAAATCAAACCGATTATATTAAAAAAATAACACATATCAAACAAACAACTATCTGACTATGTTCAGCAAAACTCCCAACTAATTCATCATTGTGGAAATGTAATTTTTTTGCTATTTTTCAAAAATTTGTTACCTGGTCTTTTTTACCCCATAGAAGGATAAAATATTTTAAACAGGTTCAATGTTTTATTTTGAATTTTAAAGACAAAATATTACGAAATATTTCGATTACTATATTTACAGAGATAACACTGTATATAACTTTGATATGGCATTTCGTCTGAAATATTCATGAGCATAGTTGGAATAACTATTAATTCAATTTAATATTCAACTCTAGTAAAATTGATTTTTTTAACTTAATTTACTTTTTTATTTACTATTTTTTTATTGTTTACACTTTTGACAGGGTGAAGTTTCAGTTGGTCCTTCTTACCCCACCCACATGCAAACTTTTATGAAAGTTATAAAAAACTATTCAATATACTGAACATATAAATATAATGATATAACTCAAAAGTAACAATACATCTTTTAAAATATTTGAATAAAGTAGATTTGAAAATTATATGAAGGTCTCGTAAACTAAACAAAAGTGCTCAAAACCAAAAAACTAACAACGAAACAAAACACTTTTGTTAACGATTTCCAAACATTGCCGTTTATCTTCCGATAGCGACGTTGTAAGAATAAAAGAGATGGCTGGTTATACATCTTTTGCCCCCCACTTTCAAATATTAAAGCTAAAAAAATTCTTTACTTATTTTTGAGATAACAATAGTGGCCCATTTTACCCGCTGGCCTTCAAGCCGCACTCTACCATATCTAAAAGTTATTGATAACTTGTATAGTATATTAAGTACACCGACATTTATGAATAAAAACTCATTATAATTTTGTTTAGCAGATATAATAATTATTATTACTAAATTTTGAATCGCACGTCATATTTCGCATTCATCGAATAAAATTTTGCTAAAGTTTATCCACGCATCTATATTTCATTTGCAATTAAAATGCAATTAAAACATGTTTTAATATGAATAAAAATGGCAAAAGCCCAAATGAGTTTATAATTAAGGGCTAAACCATTTGCGGCACAATATATTGCACATTAGTTTATATGATTTAATGTGAAAAATAATATCCTGACAAAGAGTCTAGCTAGAGTAATATAAAAAACAATAAGTTTTCCTTTAAAATCCTTCACGTACAGCACGATGAAAATAATACAAAGTGTACATGTTCGTTTTGCGTTGCTGTAATTCTTCATTTCATTGTGCAGTCTCTCGTGTTTATTTAATGCTTAAAGCACGTCGTATAATTGTAAGTACTATGTAAAGCTCAATGTTTGCATGTCACTATATTATATTTAAATAACTAACAAAGAGCTTTCTACAACCAACCAACTAAATAAAAAATTATTTTCTAGCGATGCATATTGAATAAAACTTTTATGGCGTCCTATCGGTATGATTTCGACATCCGTCAAACCGTCAGGTTTTCTTTTTTTTATTATAAAATTGTATTATTTTTATCCTATTCACAATATCAATAAGAAAAATTTAATTATTATGTCACTGCAGTTTTTCTATTACATTTCATATAAACTATGAACGTAACTAAAAACATCAGCTTGTATTTATTTTCCACCATTTATTTTTATTGCTGCTCTGAAAAATACAAAATGACAGCTTCTATTTTAAATTATCTAGGTATGCATTTAAATCGCAGACTGACGTGAAAGGACCATATTCGAGCAAAATTAAATACTATAAAAATTCAAACCGCTAAACTATACTGGCTACTGGGGCGCAATTTAATTCTATCTATTGACAATTAGCTTCAAATTTACAAGGTAGTAATAAAACCAATGTGGACTTATGGCATAGAATTGTGGGTGCGAGCAAATCCAACATAGTATCACTTATTGAAGTAATTCTCTAACTATCAATATAATATTTATCTGATAAATTTATATGTGTGCTTGAAAGTGTGTGTGTATGTGTGCGAATGAATGACATAAGCCAAATAGCTCATAGAATTATCATGTATTCTGTTTGCTCTTGATAGTAAAATTAAAAAAAAAAGAAAAAAAAATATTTATACATACATATATAAAAAATATATGAACAAAATATATTTTTTTTGTAAAAGTTTTACTGTAATTAAGAGACCAATTCTCAAATAAAATAGAAAACACTATTCGCTGATATGCTACAGGTAAATTGGTAGAAAAAACTATCAAAATGCTATATATAAACAGCATCTTTCTGATGTGTCATTGATAACACGTGCATGAAGTTAGGTTTTATGTGTATAACACCTGATTGCTTAATTACATTGTTTATTAAATGTAAAGGGTAAGAATTTTCTCAAAGAACTGAACGAAATATATCTAATTTTTTTCCAAAAGGTTTTATCACTGAGTAAAATGGCTCTATCAGTTAAGGAGATGATAGTGTCAATTTTTATTGAACGTGAATAAAAAGAAAAATAATATATTGATTTTGATACCAATTAGTGAGAATGAGGTTGTCGAAGTTACTTTAAATGGTTTTTAAATCTCAAAAACTAATTGAACTCACTCATCAAGTTCAAAAGTAAACTACAAAGTGCTATCAAAAGAATTAAAAAAAGATCACATTTTTTAACCTTTTTACAAGACCTGCCTTCCCAAAAACTTTATGTAGTTAATATTGTTAATTTACTTCAGTAAAAACATATCTAAATAATTATCAGTAATACTATTTGAAGATAGTAAGAAGCAGAAGTTTCAAAGAAACTCGACGCTAAATGAAATGAAATGAAGATAATACTATGTCTACTTCAATAATATATATATATATATATATATATATATATATATATATATATATATAAATATATATATACCAATTCTTCATTTTATCAATACAAGTTCTTTTTTTTAATTATTGCAATCGGATGCTCTGTTCTCTCAAAAACTGAATTGCCATTTTTGGCACTTTTTGCCTCGTATCTTTGAAACGGCTGGACATGCCGTTGTCAAAAACTAATGATCACGTCTCTTTATCAATAGAAATTAAATAATTTCCGAATCACTGAAATCGGTCGATTCGTGTTCTGAAAATTGTATCACATACACATACATCTTTTTTTTTTCTAAACTATGCCAAAATGTTCAGAAGGCTTTGAAGCGTAAAGATATATAAAAAATTAGATTTTCGATTTTTTTGCGATTACTATAATTGCCCTACGGTAAATTAAAATATTTATTTCAAAATTTTTTATTGCTTGACAAAATATAAACCAGTTGTTAATTAATATGAAAGCTTTAAAATATATAACAGTTGACAATTAATTTCAAAAGCTTTCATATACGAGGGAATGGTAACGTTGGTGATTGTATGTCCTGAACAAACAGTGTCTAAAAGAGTAACGAGTGCATATAATAATTTAATGTTTATACGTAGAATAATGGGGACACCATGTGTTCTTGCAAGATATATTATTCGAGTCGCTGGCTTGTGGAAACATGTTATTTTATTTGCGCGATGCGCCGGGAAAGCAACTCCTAAATATGTACCACTCGGATGTATACCATTTCAGTTGATGTCAAACTTCAGTACAAAGTTGTATAAAGTGTAGGAAAGTGAAGATAGAATCCAATTTTATCGGGAATGCTCTATTCATTCATCGTATGAATAGAACAGTGAAGTTCAAACACAATAAAAATTCGTAACTTGAAACATAAAGCTAGTTATTTCGAGTTTTTCTTGTTTTTAACCATCGAACGTTGATTGGGGTATTTCAGATTCGCTTTTAAATTATACTTAAAAAAAATTACATTGCTTTTCTAATTACCTGGTTTATATCAATTTTTCAATTTTTACTTTGCAGATTTACTGATGACATAGAATTTTATGTCGAAACGTTTGAAAAATTGAAGATTAATTTATAAATCTAAATATATGATGTATCGCCTTATAACTTACTTAAACAAAATTTTATAAATACAGTGGTACTACACCTTAGACGCTTAATTCGTTCAGTTCGCATGTCGAATTACTCGTATTTCAAAGCATTTTTTCCATATAAATATATTAAAATGCCGTTAATTCGTTCCAGCATAGTGTTTGTTTTTCAGTTAATAATGCGCAGTTAATAAATTGAATTTAAACTTCCCGTAGGGTGAGTTATAGTAATCGCAAAAGAATCGAAAATGAAAATTTTTATATATTTTTACGTTTTAGAGGTTTATAAATATTTTGGCTTATCTTAAAAAAAAATTATGTATTTATGGATACAAATTATCATCGACGATTTCGGGAACAGGGTTCAACCGATTTCTATTTCAAAGCAGCGCGATTGCATTGAAAAAAAGTTCAAAACTTCTAAAATATTTCAAAATAAAAAAAAAAAATTCCAAAAAAGTATTTTTTTTTTATTTTAAAATTTATCAAAAATCTGCTATTTTCAAAGTTCAATGATTTTAATTTTTTTTTTAAATAATTTTTGGTACGGGAAGTTCCAGCAATTTGCCTTAAGGCACGATTCCATACAACACTACGTTTTAAACTTTTTTCTTTGTTGTTTATTTTGAGAAATATTTAATTTATTCCGTTATCTACCACGTCTAGTAATTTGACCATGGAGCATTCTTTTATTTTAGAAGCATTTATTCTACTTTATTTCTGCAAAGACCGTTGTGAAAAACAGTTCAATCAATAAAGCCAAGGATAATTTACAGAAAATATCAAAATTTCATAGAGGACAAAGTTTCCAGTAAAAATTTAATTGAAAACATGAATAATTGATATGAAAAATCGATCTCTCGTAATAAAAAGTAAAATTACAATGTAGACATAGCGGTTCCAATGGCTCCAAAATCTAAGAATTTATATTGAGTTGCTTTTTACTAAAGCAATAGAACAAGGCGCCGATTTTCGAAAAACCCGTCAACAACAAAAAAAATGAACAAATACAAAAAAAAGTCTCCATAAGAGGTGTCAAATTGAGTACATAAATCCTATCAAATGATAAAATAGAAAATTTTCAACAATTTTCTGCCAGAGTGAGGATGAACTAAAGTCATAAATTATTGAAATGAAATCGATGGAAGCAGTAAAGTTTTTTTGGTTGTTTAATTTTTTGTTTGATCCAACAATTTTTATTAAACATTCATGAGAACGAATTCAAGGACTGAACAAACCTTGTAACCACTTACAGAGCTTGTGAAAAATAATTAGTTTTTACACATTAATTACATATAAACACTAATCATAAGCAAAGTTTAAAAACAATTATGCAGTATGTTTTGATATTTTAAATGGATTAGCTTATACACACATAAAATTCAGTTTTGATCATAAAACGGTAAGTTCCATGTCTCTTTAAGTATAATTAACGAGACTCGGATGAATATCATGAAAACACCCGACTAGTTAAATGAGAGAGAGACTAGTTAAATGACAGAATTTCTTTTTTGCACAATATGTGTTGGAGGTCACACACGTAAAAAATATTTATAATTTATGCTCTTACATTATAATTATAAGATTACATGGCATTAGTAATTTTTAACTTCCTGTAGGATAAGTTTTAGCAATCTCAAATCAAAAATTTAAATTTTGGTATATCTTTACGTTTAAAAAGTTTCCGAACATTTTTGCATACTTTACAAAAAACGGATTCGATGTATGTATGTTTGTATCTGTGTGTGCGTGTGTGTATGTATGGATACAATATTTCGTCGACGATTTCGAGAGCACGGATCAATCGATTTGAATAGTTAAGAAAACATTATGTTCGTGTTGATGGATATATAGTTAGTTAGTTTGTTTGTTTGTTTGTTGTTAGTTTAACAACAGTTAAACGTTTAACAACAGCTAACGAACAACAGTTAGTTCTTTATAAACGAATGTCCTTGACATTTTCGACAATATGGTTAAACTGCCTTTAATGGGCTTTAAAATACTTGAAAATAATTAAAATCAAAGAAATTGAAAATGTTCAAACGTTGGTTTTATTATAAAGGTTGATAATTTTCAAAAATCTAAATTTTATAATTTCTTATTTCTAAAGGTTTTCAAAAAAAACTGAAGCTTAAAAATTTTAAGTTACGATACGGGATGTTCCAGCAGTTTGACTTAAGGCACGATGATGCCTTACTTATTTTAAGTTATGTTTATTTTGAATAGAGTATTAAAATCAAAAGCAAAAGCAAAATTCTCTGACAAATTCACCCATATAAAAAAACGGATGAATCGTTTGCGTGACGCCCGCCTGTTGAATTGTTTTGTTTTGGCTTTGATCGATGAACCGCATGCATTTAATCAATTCATAACTACGGTTGCAATATTGAATATGCTGTGAATTCGAGTAGAAAATTTTAAGTTCCTTGTTCTAATAGATTCCGAAAACGTGCCCTTTGGCGTTTTCAGGAATATTAACGTGCATATCTACTATAACTGAAGGGCCTCTGGAGTTCATCATAATAATAAAATTTATGGGTTATGAAATTAATTATATGCTTTTTAACAATATGTTAAAGTTGAGACTAGTTATATCACGATTTAACTAGTAGTCAGCTGGTCAAACTAATCGTCTTATAATTTTCTATAAGAATTTTGTAATATTTTCAATTTTTAGACAATAATGTCGACTGAGTTGATACTTTCAATTTTATTGAATCAGAGTTAAGAAATTATGTTAATTATGGGTAATAAGCATCACAAGATCCATTTTATAAAAAATGCATTTTGTGATTCCTATCTTTGAATTTAGCATTCAGTATTGATTTAAGAGTAAAGTTGCAATGTGGATTTTTTCTCAAAAATGTTTCAGAATATGTAGTTATGAACAAGTTGGTCTAATGTTTTATTTGTCTTAATCGTGTTGTAACGTGCTCATTTGAACTTTCTTTTTTAAAATCCCATTTCATTGTATTACCATATTGAACATATCATGGGCTGTAATCTAAACGGTTTTAACGTTGTATGAATTCACAAATTAGGATGCACAATATGCAAATACATATTCAAATTAAAAATAAATCGGTTGATCAGTGTTCCCGAAATCGTCGACGAAAATTTGTATCCGCACACACACACGCACACACGCATACACGCACACACATACATCCATTTTTTCTAAGGTATGCTAAAATATTCAGAAATGTCGAGAAATGCAAAAATTTTCATTTTCGATTTTTTTGCAATTACTATAACTTACCCTACGGGAAGTTAATATTATTTAAAATATTTGTAACGTAGATGCATAGAATACCAAAGCGGTTTATATAATAATTTAATATAAGAACCAACTAATTCGTTTTTATTCCACACCATTTTTTAGTGGTCGATTTGATATCAATAGATTCTGAATTAAAATACTGAATCAATTTCACAATTTAATAGTGGTGCTTGGCGTCCTACTTTGAGGCAAATTACTGGAACATCCCGTACCGTGATTCAAATTTTCTCAAAGCTTTGAAATGATGAAGTGCAAGGCAGTTTTTTCAACTTTTTCATTGGATTCTCAAAACCGCTCGACATGCCTCCCCAAAACTATAATCAATTTTTTATTCTGTCAATAAAATAAAAATGTTTTTTGAATCATTCAAATCGGATGGTGCATTCTCTCAAAAACTGAATTGCCACTTTTTGCACTGGATTGCATCTGCCAAAAACAAATCAGCACGTCTTCCATCAATAAATCTAGAATGCTTTTTGAATCATTCAAATCGGTTGATCCGTGCGTCCAAAATCGTGGACGAAAAAATGAATCCATACATACATATACACACACACATACATCAATTTTTCTAAGGTATGTCAAACCTTTCCATGTTTTCTAAAGTATGTTCAGAAACCTTTGAAACTTAAAGATATTCATTTTCGATTTTTTTGTTATCTCTTTACATTACCGAGCACCTTACGAGAAGTTCATAAAATTAATGCTAAATGTGTATTGAACTAATCAATAAATCAAGGCAAAAAGTAGTTAGCCAGATTACATATAAACATACATAAAATTGTCATTTAATTAAATCTTTGTTCCATATATACTATTTTCAATCTAGAATGTAATTAAGACTTTTTATTACTTTTATTTTTGTTCTTCAATTGACATTTCTCTGTTACTTCTTCATATATATTTGACATTATGCAAGAAATTACTATATTTCATTTAGAAAAGTAAAATGAATAACAAAACCAACCAAACAAACCCTATAAACAAAGTTATTTATACAAAAACAGATGGGACATACATTGCATAGTAAGGATTTCTTGTTTTATAATGATGGATAATAATATTATACAGCTATACTTATGCATTACGCAAGTAGAACTAGAGTAAACTGATACTTTTAACCCAATTTTGTAAATAACTGTTTGCTCTCTATGCAAGTTTTACTCCATAGCTGCAACATACGGATATGAACAAAATATATTGAAATAAAGTGTGTGCAAACACAGTTATTAATAAAAACATCAAATATTAATCCGAACTGAAAAATTATATTACCTAAAATAGCTTAAATGGAAATAAGTTCAAAAACTGTTATTTGATAAAAAAAAAATTGTGGGTAAACAATATATAATTCCCAGAAGAAAAAAAGTATTTTACCCTGTATAAGTAGATAAAGCACAAGTAGATAAAGTTCAGTCTGATATTTAGTTGAAATGCCTTTTGGTATAGATGTCCATCGAAGCAATTATTCTAGTAATTGCAATTAGGGATACAAAAAATCCAGGACGATTAATTATCAATATAAAACGCATAAAACAGATTCGCGTTGTTTCATAAATGCTGTCCAAAGTCTACTAATATAATACTTGATTTATTCCTCAACCATGAAGAGCACCAAAATACGTTTTGACGAAATTATGAAATAAAAAAAGCTGCATAAAATAAGTAAATGTTACAAATTTTAGATTTTTGGCTAAAAATGTTTGCTTTTAACACAATTTGAATGATTCAAAATATGTATCGTTTTAGATAGTGGAAGAGCCGTAAAATATTCACATTGGTCCACCACCAATATCTCGAAAACAAGTAAAGTTAGAAATATTTTAACAACAATATTTGAAACTAGAGTGAAAAGACGCGTAATCAGCCATCGCCTTAAATCAAGCAACATCGCAATCAGAAAATGTACGGCCTTGTTGCTAGTTTTTTGTTTGTGAGCACTGTTGTTTAGTTTACGAAACCTTAATATAATTTTCAAGTATACGTTATTTCATTGTTTTATAAGCAGCATTAGTTAATTTGGTAAGTTAGATTCAACAGTTTTTTTTTATTTAACCTCTTTACAAACTTACATGCTATTGAGGTAAGAAGGACCATCTAAACCTTTACCCTAACGAAGACGTAAACAATAAAAAATAGTAAATAAAAATGTAAATTCAGTTAAAATAAGCAATTTTACAAAAAATTGCTAATAGTTATTCCAAGTCTGCTGATGTGTTTTTCTAACAAAATACCAGAAGAAGGTTATATGCAATGTTATCTGTGTAAAAAATGTGCCCATGAAATTTATATTTTGCATTGGTTGAATATTGTAGCTATTATTTCGTTAAATTTTTTTAAAATTAAAAATAAAACATTTGATCTGTTTACTCCATGACCCATTTTAACCCATCAATGGGGTAAAAAAAGACAAATTTTAGAGAAATAGTGAAGATAGATTTCTGTAATTAGGAATTAGCTGCAAAATTTATTGAACATTATTAAAATAGTGAGTAAAAATGTGAATTCAGTTAAAATTAGAAATTTTACACAAAATAAATAATAGTTATTCGAAGTCTGCTGATATGTATTTCTAACAAAATGCCAGATCAAGGTTATATGCAATGTTATCTGTGTAAAAAATGTGCCAATGAAATTTATATTTTGCATTTATTATTTCGTGAAATCTCTTTAAAATTAAAAATAAAACATTAGATCTGTTTGCCAATGAATGGAGTAAAAAAAGATAAATTTTAGAAAAATATTTATAATTTATTGAACATTATTGTACTACAGTCGTTTCTTTGATGTATGTTATGTATTGTGATGTAGTTCATTTGATTCAGATAGTATAAGTCAAATTTTCGAATATAATATAGTCAAGTAGTCAATAAAATAGTAAAATTTTCGAATTTTTAGCACTGCTAGTGCTAACATTTTTATTCTTAGGCATATCCCGTTAATGGGCTCGCTCGAATAACGACTGGACCTGAATCAGAGGTCCCGGGTTCGATTCCGTTTTTACTTGGAAATATGTTTCAAAATGAAAATAACCCTCGTCCAGCATTGGTGCATCAATAAATATTTGCTCTATCACAGAAACTGTAATAATAAATTATCACACAGAGATGTGACAACTGTTCGGGTTGCCCTTTGTCAACAACTTATAGGACTCTTAAGTTCTGATTGTTGTTCAAAAATATTAAAATATATATCCCTGTAAAACCACGCGATTTTTAAAAATCCAAAGAAAAATAATATTTAATATCGAAAATATATAATTGTAATATTTACAATTTAAAAATTATATTTAGCCGTCAATACTGAGTATGACCCAGTGTGTTCTAGCTAATAAATCGTCAAATATTTTTTGAAACGCATAAAATCAGTAAAAATTATCATTTAAATACAACTACATATACGCATTAGTATTTGTATGTATCCTTAATAAAACGGATTTTATTATTCGAAGCTCCAGAGCTTTTGAAAACCATGATTCCGCTAACGAAGCTTTGCAAAAATATATAATAGTGATATTTCTCATTTAAAAATTATATTTTACCACATACCGAGTATGAGCTAGTGTTTTAGCTCATTTTTTTTTATTTATTTATATATATACATTATTTTCATATCTCATTCAGACAGAGGTGCCTGGTATGAGAGATTATGAAAAACAGTGTCGTCATATATTTTGTCAAGTATTTTTTTAAATACATAGAAGCAATAAAAATAATTTAAATACAACTACACGCATTAGTATTCGGATGTATCCTTAATAAAAAAAAAAAAGATTTTATTATCCGAAGCTTCTGAGCTTTTGAGAAATCATGATTCCGCTCACGGAACTTTTGGCCTCTGGCGTTTACTAGTGTGGGCGGCACTCGTATCAGTCGAAACAAACTCGTATTGATAGGATAATCAGAAGGAAACAATACAATTAGTTCAGTCGACTTGCGAATGGATCGCGTGCGTAGAGAAAATCGCACAGAGAATAAACGCCCGCAATGAATAAATCTTAAATGTAAAATGCATTTGCTATAGATTAACTTTGCACTGGGTAAATGAACTATTGGGTAAAGAAAACAAGGAGTAGTTGCACAGAGGTTATTTCTATTTTGTAATGTAGGTGAAAAATCTGTGAGAAATTAAATTATGAACTTCATTGAAGTAGAAATGCATGTGTTAAGAATTTATTATTTGAGTCATTAAGCCTAAACAATATTAAAATATAATATATTTATAGTCATTTTAATTTCTAAAATCATTAGGTCATTTAAATAATTTAGATAATATACTAGTGGTTATGACATCGTGCTTTAATGCAAATTCCATCAATTTTCCGTACCATAATGAAATATTTGAAAAATATAATATGTTTTCAAATATATTGTTATAAATACAAAAACTTTCTTTATTCATTTTTTATAGACAAAGTATGAGAGTTTATAAATTAAACGACGACACTTGTATGCATGAAAGGCAAATAAATAAAACTTAATCAACCAGATTTAAATGAAGGACATTGTTTAATATTTATAAGAATTATATAAGCTGAATTGCAAAATAAAAGTTATATATTTAAAGTATATAAGTGAGCTTTAAAACTTAGAAAATTAAAATCCGAATCATTATCTACATTCAAAAAAAAATTTTTGTATCCATACATACACACACATCCATTATTTCTAAGGTATGTCAAAATGTTCAGAAAGCATCAAAACGTGAAGATAGCAAAAAATTTCAATTTTGATAACTTACCCTACGGGAAGTTAGTTAGGTCATATGGTCATTTAAATATCTAAAAGAACGGAACTACATCATTTAAATGTCTAAAAAAATGAACTGCGTCATAAGACATAACACATATCAAACAAACAACAACCGTACTATGTTCAGTAAATTTCCTAGTTATTCCTAATTATATAAATATTTTTGAAGTAACACTTCTATAGGCGCGACTAAGGGTGTAAATCGGTACAAATGGAACGGAAGTCCGTTACGGCCGAACTTTTCGTCATTCGCTCTCGATGAGATCATTTCTATACGAATCGATTGTGATTAGTCGTCGTGTATGTGTATAGAGATCTGTCGTTATATGCCTACCGGAATCAACGTTGTATGCGTACCGATATCAACAAGAAAATTGGCAGAGAAAATAAACATTTTAAAGTTACATCGTATTACAAATCTTGAATTACTGAGAAATGCCTGAATCAGAAGAATATTTTACCCTGTTCCTTGAAAATAATAAAATAAATTAAACATCTGTGCCGTGGAATAACGTATGTTTATTAATTAGAAATTATTTCTATATTCTTCGTAGTTTCTATAAATCTTTGAAGTTAATAAAATGGAAAATATTTTTTAGGCCAGACAGATATTGCAGCTGTTCAAAGAATGAGATTATATCGCCAGCAAAAAAGTTAAAAAATACAAGGATTCAATAAATGTATGTTAATTTAAATTACATGAAGTTCTTCAAACACAATTACATTATGAGTGAAGTTGCGAAAAACAATATTTGTTTAGGCGTTTGTTCAAGAAAATCCACTGTGTGAACGAATATTATAGAATTAATTAATCAGCCTTTACTTCATTTCTCTAATGAAGGTTCATTTCAAAATGCTAATTACTATGACAAACCGATCAGGTCATATTTGAAGTATGATTTAAATTGCATTATTGCTTTTAAATATTATTTATTACTCTATTAGATTATTTTAACTCAGCGATAAAAAAAAAATTGTGTAGTATCTAATGTTTAGGCAAGCAGGATGAAATTGTATGTATAACAGAAATTCAAAATATATTGTTGTATGAATATTTTTCTAATTAGACGCGATATTCCCTATCTATAAATATACTGCGCAGTATCTCAATACAAATCTTTGTGCTAGATTTTATAAAATATAGATGGAAGGTACGTTACATTGGCATTTTCCAATTTAATAAGAACAACGCAAAACTGCTTCATTCAGCGAAGCGTTCTTCACAGAACAAACACCCACCAGGTGACGCTTTCCTTTGTATCAAGTTATAGTTTTATTGGAATCTAGTCTCGAATATATTTGAAGTACAGTAATTGACATAATATTACATTTTCCCATTTCTTTGAATAACATAGTTTGACTTTGTCAAAGAAGCGAGGAGAAATGACATAAAATAATAAGTAATTATTTTTTGCGTTATATAAGTAAAACCATTGTTATAAATAATTGGCCATTATTTTCATATTTATATGTATATATAAAAATTGAATAAAATATGAATGCATCTATGTATACTTATGATTGCGTGTGCTCACGACTGTCATGTTTAGATTAAATTTTA
>NW_020538040.1:42649478-42677036 GCF_003426905.1 Ctenocephalides felis | reverse complement strand
AGTTCAACAAAAAGCCTTAATTCTTCTATTACTGAACTAGATAAGATTCTTCTGCAAAAGAAACGTTTTCAAGTTATATATATACTGAATTCATATATAAAAAAATTAGTAATTGCTTAATGAAACTAACAGCAATTGATTCGATGCGATTCGAGTTTTATTACTACATATTTTCACAAAAAAAATTTCATTATGCATTAAGATCATATATTTTTGATTATAAAACTATATAAGTTAAGATAAATACTATAGTATTATTGTAAACAATACAGTAATCTTTGCTTCGACTATCTTTCAACAAAAACTGTTACCTTATATAGCTTCTGTTATTTACAACTTGTATGGCGAGGATATATAACAACTGAAACATTTTATATAAGTGCAAGCAAATAAAATTCATATGAAACACCATACTTATTATTATAGTACTATGAGTAAAAAGTAAATATTGTTATTTACTGCTCGCGTTTCTGCGTTTTTTATGCAACTTTACAAAAATCCGATACTAATCCGTGTGTTGGCGTGGTTTCACAGTGTATTTCATCAACTTTTTATTTCTGTACATAATTGGATTTGATGCAGTTACAACACAGTAATCTACTTTATGAAATTTTACAGGAATCAATTCGTTGCGATATTGCTTTTTGTTACCAATTAAAAGTATTATATTGACTGTTTTTATTTAAATCTGTATCTGTAATATATACTTTTAGATCTGAACAGAGTGTAGTAGTATCAATAACAATATGTATCATTTGATCATGGCAAGTATTAATATTTACGTTCTGTTCATTTTTATAAATCAAGTATATGTGAAATTTTTAGGTACTAGTAAGTTTAACCATTTCAGATAGTAATGCGTAATCAATTAAAATAATGCATCATAACTCATATAAGTACATCATATTTTCATGTTTCAATATAATATATCAACAAGAGATAAAATCATTTAAACATACATACACAATACGCTACCACAAAATTGTCACAACCGTACTTAACGCACACTTAAAAAAATCATAGTTATAATTGAATTAATTTATGTACGAAAACACTAATTGCTAGTAATGAACTACTAATGTTCAATTTACAGCCAAATAACAAACTGAGTTATCTATCTGTTACAAGTAACAGTTACTATTAAAAGAAATCGAACAAAAAACTGACTGGACTCTTTAAAAGCAATGCGGACTACATATCAATAAAGGGCGCTGACTCAATGCAATAGTAGAAACTTCTTCAAACAAACATACAATCGATCCTATTTCAAAATCAATAAAGTTTAGCTGTTATGACGACTATCACTACCGTACCTTGGCACAACCGTACCCAGCCTACCCTGTATCTATTGAAAAAGTCTAGAACACCAAAATCGAATCATATGGTGAAAACCTCTAACCATCATTTTCCAATTTTTTTATTATTTCATAATTATAATTATTTATATTTTTATTTCATTTAACACTAATGAATGATATAAAAAAATTTCATTATGATTTTAAGTGTTGAATCCGACAAAATCAAATCAAAATTAGAAAAAAAACTAAAATGTTTTAGAGACAAAATAAGAAAGGAACCTTATAGTATGTAACATTATCAATTGCGCAAAACTATAATTTATAATTTTTACAGCAATTTATAGATGAATATATTTTTTTCTTGTTTTTGAAAAGCTTTCACAACGGAATCCTATTTCACAACCTAGGAGGAGGCTGTTGGGCTAATTTGATTTAATACTGATACCAAATAGTTGTCCTATCTCTGTGTGATGAATTATTATTACAATTTCTGTGGTAGGTCAAATATTTTATTGAAGCAGCAAAGCCGGATGAAGACTATTTTCACTTGGTAAAACATATTGCTATCTATATTTACATATCCAAGAAAAACGGATGTCACTACTGCTTGACATCTCCATTCCTCGAAGTGAAATGGAACCCATCCAAAATTAAAACAAAATAGGTGATTTAACATTAAATACCGATTTATGAAAACCATATGAAATAATATTTACAACGCTAACAAAGAAATTAATAATTATTGTTTCAAAAAATAAACATCATGATAATATAACAGTGAATCAACTGCCCCAACAATGAAAGCAATAATAATATTTCATAAACAGGGATTACTGATTACCAATTTCATTCATACCCAATAAATAAATAACCTTGTTATGTTTAAATTACCATGATAAAGCGTAATTTAGTAACAACAAATCCTGTCATAATTGAATTACACAAAAACGTTGTTATTGTTTGCATTAAGAAAAAGCTTGAAGCTTTAACATCAGCATTTCAAATCGAAAGTCACGAAAGCGTCCACAACAGCTGTTGTATGAGACGGGTCTTTGAAAGCGGAGCTCCGTGGGCCGAGGGGTGGATGGGGCGGATGGAGCGGATGGAGCGTCGGTGGGGCATCGGTGGGCGATCGCAGGGATATCGGGTAGGCCATGGGTAGACCCCACACCGTCGCCCGTGGTGAGTAAACGGAGGGCAAAGGTAGTGCCCGGACAATGCCCGCACACTCGGTCATATTTTCAACCGGATAAATACGAGGCGAACGCGCACATCGCACGAATCTCTATACGATATCCACGGAGCTAAAGTAAAGGAGTGTTTATAATATAATACGATACTGAACCGATTCTTCTAAAACGTTTTATATGATAATAGTAATACAATAGTCAACATATCATAACAATTTTTGCACCAATGTGTTTCAGATACAGTTTATTAAAAATACATAAATATATAAAAATTGTTATATTTATTGCGTATAAATCATTTATTTTTAGCAACTACCAGAACGTTAATAAATGCTAAAATAACGATCTATGATTATATAAAAATGGAATAAAAAAAAATTGCATATGTATACATTTTGAGTGCTTGTGAACATTTTGATGTAGAAATACTGAATGTGTGTTAGAATATGCCACGTTTAATAGAGAACGGCGATAGATTTTTGAATAGTTCAAAACTAGAGTTTATATAAAAACCGACATTATATAAAACTGGTTTTCAATTAGTATTTTTCCAAAACCAGTTTTTAAAATCGGTTTTTAAAAACTGACAAATCCTATTCGAAACCCATTTGATTCACATTTTCAAGTTGCTGAACCTATCTGCTCTTAC
The DNA here is from genome assembly GCF_003426905.1 of Ctenocephalides felis. Taxonomy (NCBI): domain Eukaryota; kingdom Metazoa; phylum Arthropoda; class Insecta; order Siphonaptera; family Pulicidae; genus Ctenocephalides; species Ctenocephalides felis. Next base: position 42,673,899 of record NW_020538040.1, on the reverse strand, counting down.
ATTTAGTACACACAGGTACTATTTCAAAGATATTCAGAGAAGTAGGTGATTGACATTAGCACATTAAATTATTAGATATTTAAAAATGCATAGAAAACACATTATAGAAAATCTTCAATTCCTTTAATAAAAATGAATCCTCAATACATAGTATATTTATATTTTAATTGAATATTTTTAAAGTTTTTAGAAATTTCCATATAATTTAAATTATTCAAATTTATAATAAAATATGTATTTTAATATAAAAAAATAATTGGTAATTTAATATTTGTATATAGAAAATTTCTTAAATCGCCATTAGTCAGTTTTAAATTAAATGTTTACAATAAAAGCAAATGCAGAATAATAATATCAACAGGTAATGCAATGTGTAGAGAAGGAATTATGCGCTCTGAAAATAAATGAAGTGAAAAAAAATAATCATACATTTAAAAAGCTTTTTGCATACAAAGGTAAATAAAAAGTATTTCAATAGAAGAACGAAAACAAAATATTATGTAGTGGCATGTTGCATTCTTGCAAACAAAAATTGGTACATGTTAAAGTCTTACATAAGAAGATTATTTACCTATTGCGTTTAATACAAAATTAAAAAATATATAAATCAAAAATGTCGCCAATATAAATTAAATTCATAAAAAATATCGATTAATAAATGGTTTTTTAAATGAAATGTTATACATCATTAGCTAATTGTGTTTATTTATATTATGAATAAGCTTATTCGTTCAAATCGATATTCTTTCTATTTATATTAATTTTGTTAATATTAGTTATTTTTTTGAAAAATAAAAAAAAATTTAAATGTTTAAAAATTATCAATAAAAATCAACAAATTTTGATAACAATTTAAAAAAAATATACAAATATTTTTGAATTTGTTGAGAATTTTGAAAAATTATGAATGAAAATTAATATTTTTTTAATAAATAACAGATCAAATTGCAAAGCATGTACGATGATACAAAATCAGATATTTATTAGCAATAAAAAATATCTATCAATTTCACATATTAATTTAAACCGTTTATTATGTATCAATTTGATATATGTATATAAATTGTGCAAATATGTACATGGTAGTACGGAATCTGATTATGAGATAAACGAGTCCAGGTACATTATGATACCATTATAAATATTTAACGTTTGTATTGTTTATAAATATATACCTAAAACTGAGCTACATAAAATTTGCATTATCGAATAGTCAGAAAATGCAGATTTTGTTTGCATTTTATACTTGTTGACACTCGATCAATAAGGTCACCCATGATTAATTCCACATACAAAAAATAAAGCGACATAAACAGTTTTCTGCAATGAAATATATATAAAACTTAAAACGCATAGTAATGTTTTAAAACAACATAGCAATATTTTAAGATAACATTAATATAACAATTGCTATATCTACAAAATTACGAAATATTAGTGAAATGTTAAAATAATTGTTGTGTAAAATATATATTTATAGCTAATTGTAAGTATTTATAAATATGTTAAACTTTGTATCGGTAAATCAACAATTGATGCCCAATTTTATGAGAATGCTTTATCGCCGATTAACTAAATTTTTAGAAAAATTTATGCATATTTCAAGTGCCCAGTAATTGTTTGAACGGTGTTACGTGTTTCTTTTTAGCATCTATTAGATATAAAAAATTAACTATTTTAGTAACTTTTAATATAAATAAATATATTTTTTACTTTTGTATTATTTTTGATTTTGTTATATATTATACTAATAATTTTGCACTCCACTGGGAGCAACTATTATCATCAAATTATAACGTTATACCTTCATTAATATTGTTATCAATCTATGCTTATTGTTCTATATAACAGATTCCAAAATGATTTAAATCAAATAGAGTAGAGCAGGTAAATAGGTTTACCACCGATATTTAAAAAACAAATAAAGTTAAAAAAAATTAACAGCAATATTTGAAAGTAGAGGGAAAAAGATTTATAACCAGCTATCACCTTGGCAATGTGTGAAAAGGGCAATGTTTGAAAATCGATAACAAAAGTATTTCCGTCCATTATTTTTTTAGTTGTGAACATTGTTGTTTAGTTTACGAGTTCTATAATTTGTAAGTATACGTTATTTATTATTTTAACAGTTTTTTATATAACCTTTATATAAAGCTTAAATGTGGGTGAGGTGAAAACGACCAAATGAATCTTTTATCCTGGCTAAGGTATAATTAATAAAAATTAGTAAATAAAAAAGTAATTTAAAGTTTAAAAAGCAGTGTTACAAGATATAGATTTCAACTGCGCTGATAAAAATTTCTGGCAAAATACCAGATCCAGGTTATGTTATCTCTGTAAAAAATGCACCTATATAATTTATAATTTGTATTGGTTGAGTAATGTAGCTATTATTTTGTAAAATCCTTTCAAAATTAATAATAAAACATTGGAAATGTTTTTCTCATTATTGTCTCATTTTACCCCGGATATGGGGTAAAAAGAATAAGGTGATAAATTTTTGAAAACCTGCAAAAATAACATTTCTACAATGATGTACCTGGGAGTTTTATTGAACAATGTCAGATAGTTGTTTGTTTGATATGTGTTATTTGTTGTGATATAATTGGTTTGGTTTTTACAATATAATTGCTTGATGTCAAATTTGACCTTTATGTCTACCCTAAATAAAATAAGTTTATACATTTTATTAATAATGAATACAATTAATTCGATTATTATGCATTGGTTGAATAATGTAGCTATTATTTCGTAAAATCCTTTCAAAATTAATAATAAGACATTCAGTCGATTCGATGGGGTAAAAAAAAACAGATGACAATTTTTTGAGAAAAAAAGTAAAAATAACATTTCTACAATGATGAATTGGGTGGGAGTTCTATTGAACATAGTCAGATAGTTGTTTGTTTGATATGTGTTATTCGAAATGACAATTTTTTGAAAAAAATTGTAAAAATAAAACATTTCTATAATGATGAATTAGCTGGAAGTTTTATTGAGCATAGTCAGATAGTTGTTTGTTTGGTATGTGTTATTTGTTGTGAAAATTGGTTTAAAGTCAAATTGGACCTTTATGCCTCGTGTTACACTAAATAAAAAAAAGTTTATAAGTTTTATTAAGATTAAATATAATTATTTCGATTATTAATTAAAATAAAATATTGCATAAAATAAACGCAGATTATATAAAATAAACGTTCTATTTATCATGTCTCAATGTAGAGCGGCCTATGCAAGTTTCAATCTATATATCTATGTATCTATCTTTCGCAGAGTTCGAATCGTATCGAATGGAAAGGCACTTTACTGTACCGTTTAAGTGTTATCCGGTAAAGAGTCTCCTAAATTCGGTTACTCTCGATTCTATCGTAACACAATGGCGCATGCGTCCGCGGGGCGCCTGGCGAACGCGCGCCGAAGTTCTCTGGCTGTGAAAACTAGGCCGCCTGATATCGACCGTCTCTTTGCCTCGGCGGGGACCCGACGGCTCTCCCCATTAATGTCGCGGACGTGTGTGGGTGCCATATAGATGTACCTATAAATGTGCTTATAAACGATCCATGTAGATGTGTACCGACGCTTTTGCATGTATTCGAGAGAGTGTGTTACTGGCACGAAGAGGCACAGTGCCGAAATCACAAATCAATGAGGAATACCCACTCGAGATAGCCTTTCAAAACTACTCGTGTACGGTTCCTCGTTTTTTGTTTGATGATTTTTCTGATATCGCGCAAAACGCCTTGCATTCGTTCCTTTTTACAATAACCCAGAAAATTGAACTGATTGTTCTTTGCTATATAGACGAACGCTCGGAGTTGATTAATTAACCCTTTACAACGAGCTAAAGCGGAATATTTTTTAATTTGAACGCAAATTTTAAGATAAAGTCACATAGGTCAAATTTAATATTCAATAATTATACTGTCTAAACCAAATGAACTACAACACAACACATAACATGTATCAAACAAACAACTATCGAACTATGTTCAATAAAATTTTCAGTTCATTTCTAATTATAAAAATATAATATTTGAGCTATTTTTCTAAAATTTGTCATCTGTTCCTTCTTACTCAATCGACTGGGTAAAAATGGTCCGCTGTCGGGCAAACACATACCATGTCTTACTAGTAATTTTAAAAGAATTTTACGAAATAATAGCTAAATTATTTGAACAAAATTGATCAGTAACACTGATTGAAACACTTATCAGTAGAGTCGGAATAACTGATTGCTTTCTCTAACTTAATTTACTTTTCTGTTTACTATTTTTTATTGTTTACACCTTTGCCAGGATAAAGGTTCAGTTGGTTCTTTCTACCCCACTCATGTGTAAGCTTTTATAAAAGTTATATAAAAAACTGTTGAATCTAACATAATATTAATAATTCATCTTATAAAACAAATATGGAATACCTAAATATTATATTGAGGTCTCGTATACTAAACAATAGTGCTCACACCAAAAAAACTAACAACCAGAGAATATATTTTTGTTATGAATTTTCAAACATTGCCATTTATCTTCCGATAGCAACGGCTTAAGAATAAAGGTGACCACTGGTTATATATCTTTTTCCCTCTACATTCAAATATTATTGTTAAAAAAAAATAACTTCACTTGTTTTTGAGATGTCAGTGGTGAACGTTTTTTCCCACAGATCTTTCAGCCCCGCTCTATCATGCTTCGAGAAAAACTTAATTACTTTTGGTAAAGGTTTTAATAGAGTTATATTCTATACAAATTACTGTGATTCTCCCAAAATTTACTATTTTCTTCGAAGCTCCATTCGCAAAAACAGTATTTTTTTATATAAATACTCTCAGTTCTCACGAACAAATATACAGATAAATAGGTTCATTTCCCATTCAATGGGAAACACACCGCATGAACTCTAGTTTGTCTACTTAATAATTAACTTTTGCCTGGATTTGACTATTATTTCAATGCAGAATGCATTCGCTAATTCAATAAAATATCACTGGTGGTTTTGAACGCGCATTCACAGGCATAAAGAAACCACATGTTTGCAAATACGCAAACGGGTTTCTATTTGTACGGATTAGGGCAAAACTATTTTAGTGCTTAATCCGTTTGTTCTTTGATTAATAGACACTGTGTACACAAACGATTCGAGCTCGGCATATTATTTATATTTAATTTTGTACAGTTTGCAATACAAAGCGATCAGAGGCATATACAATTTTAAATCAAACCCAACATATCAATTGAATTGGAAATTATATGGTATTGAGACTCTAAATAACAGTAATATACAATAATTGTAATATTTATTGTAAAGATGTTTCTTTTTGAGATAATTTTGCATAATTTCATATTACTTATATCGTCATATAACTTTTTTTTACAATCTTCTAGCAATTGAAAATTTGATTTTTTTTTGTCGTTCTTATTAAAAAACACTATTGCAATTCAGATAGTAATTATTTTATTTTATTTTTTATAAATTTATAAAAATTATACAAATAAATATATTTATTGAACAAAAGAGAATTGTGAAAATTATGAAAAATTGCAAATCTCTTACACTGAACTTCTACATAGTTTTTAATCATTTCACAATAGAGAAGATAGAAAATATTTTATTGGTGCATAAAGAAGCATTTATTTACTAATAAAACCGTTTTTCTAATTTAGATCATCCCTATTTTCCAAATTTCTAATATCATAAATGCAATATATTTACATGTAAAAAATAAAAGACTGAATTTGGAATCCGGTGGAGCGATCGCGTAGTTTTCAAAAAATCTTAAGTACACTAAATAAACATGTTCTCAATAATACTGCAGATATTAAAAGCAACTCAAATAGACATTTTCATGTATAAATAATTTACAGAACATTTACAGAATAATTTGATAATTATAAGTGAATAGTCCACCCGACTTTATACACTTGCATAATATGAATATGTACATTTACATACATACATACATTCACATATATATATATACATTTTTTATCAGCCAATTTGACAATAAAAAACTAATTAAAAATCGTTATCAATACAATTCGACACTACGTATGTCTCATCATTCAATAGTTCTAAAATTACTATAAAAATAATTCGAATATATGGGAATAAATATTGAAGCATTTTTTTTAAAAAGAAGTACATACAGTATCAAAAAGAACAACACAAAATGAAAAATGATTGAGCAAATCTTCTGAGGTCTCAATTTATTTCTTTAACTTTTTATTTAATAACTTCACATTGAAACCTATATTTCGAGAACATAGATTTAGTGTGAATTTTTTTTTTCGAGCTTGTTTTAGAACTGCTGAATGATGATACGTAGCAAGTGTAGAAATTCATAATGGATTTTTTTTAAATAATTTATATTTTAATTTAATAAATTGGCTGCTATATATATATATATATATATATATATATATATATATATATATATATAATACACAATTGCAAACCTGTGTATCAACAAGTATTTGTATGTTGGTAAACATGTGTTTTAATGAAATGTCAACAAACACGCATAGCGTACTTGAACAATCACAGCGTAGTAATTAAAACTAGCATTATACGATATGAGGTGTAACAAAATTAGCAAGAGCTCGTAAACAACAGTTCAAGAAAATTATATATAAATCGTACTCATGCATATCAATCAAATACGTAGTCTAGATCAATTTTCAAAAAAAACTTTAAATAGTGTAAATTGAAATTAATTGTCAATTTCATATATTGATAAGGCGACCATATTTTCCAGATTTTCAGATTGCGTCCCGGATTTTTGTACAGGTAATATTTGTCCCATATTTTCTCATATTTTCAAAACAGTTTTTATTATCAATATTTGTTTCAAATATATCATAACTAAAATTATTCTCAAGGTGAGTTGAAATGGCGATTGTCGTTAATAAACTTCGATTTTTAAATTTATGAACATCAATTTTAGCTATCTGTTTGGCACAAATGCTCCACCGAAAAAATATATTTTTATTAAGGAATAAGTTTTAGATGTGTGACAAAATACGATTTGAAATGCACATTGAAATCAATATTTCTAACTGAATGTAGGTATGTAAAAAAATAAAAAAATCTAAATTCAGAAAATTATGGTAAGTTGTAGTTGTACAATCAGTCACCCTCTGATTAAAACAAATTGGATTTATTTAAAAAGTAACAGAGTTTCAGAACATTTGAAAAAAAAATTGTATTGTGAAAAACTCGTATTTAAGTTCATTATTTGAATTAAAAATATACGGTCACCTATCACTTTAACATTAAGCAGCGACAGAAAAAAATCAACTTCCACATTGTTTAAAATTTAGAACTAAATTTATAGTACTATAGAATAATAAACGTCCATAAATTGAATATTAATTCATATTGCAAACATTCATGATTGAGGCTGTTATTCGTAAATCAAATTGATATTGAGAAATGAATGACAGATGCAATATGACATTAGCATGCAGTTTCTATTTATCAAAATGTAATATGAGATGCATAATATCTGTGCGAAATAGGATACAATCAATCATACAAACTATCATATGCAGAAATATTCCAGTCTATGCATTATTCAACAATAATAGTTGTACTAGATATGCGAATAATAGAGGTTTATGTAGAGATGAGTAATATGGGAAAACTGATTGCAAAAATTATCATAATGCGACTATATTAAAGGAAGTAGTAGTATTAGCAAAATATGTGAAGATAATTTACCAAAAGCCATAATTGACAGTGTTTTTAATTGATAATCAAGTATTGATTATTGACTGAGTAATTATATTGTGAAAACCAAACCAATTATATCACAACAAATAACACATGTCATACAAGTAACTATCGGACTATGGTCAGTAAAACTCTCAGCTAATTTATTATTGTAAAAATATGTTGATTTTGCTCGTTTTCAAAAATTTGTCACTTGGTCCTTTTTACCTCATAGACGGGGTAAAATAAGATGGCCAAGGTGGCACACAAGTCCAATGCTTTATTTCTAATTTTAAATGAATTTTACGAAATGATAGCTTCATTGTTCAACCAATGAAAATATAAATTTTATGGTAATTTTTTTATAGAGATAACACTATATATAATTTTAATCCGGTATTTCGTCATAAATAATCATCAGCATAGTTGCAATAACTGTTTATTTATCTTATTTTTTGAGAAGAAGTTCTTTTTAACTTAATGTATTTACTTTGTCAGGATAAAGTTAACTTGGTTCTTTTTACTCCACCCACGTGTAAGCTTTTATAAAGGTTATATAGAGAAACTAACTTAAAATTAACATTTTAGAAAATAGGTCTAAAATTTAAGGTCTCGTACACTAAACAACAGTGCTTACAACTAGAAATACTGACAATGAAAAAAAAACTTTTTATGGATTATATATAATGTAAAATTTAAAAATATATTTTTTTAATTTTTGAAATTACCTTTTACCTAATTCTTAAATTACCTTAAAGTATCAGATAATAAAAAAATAAAAAAATTGCAAATAATGAATATCTATTAAAATCTTTAATAAAAATGCTTTTAACGTAATCGACAAATATGTAAGTTAAAATTTCTCGAACATGATCATACAATATACAAAGATTAGTAAAATTTATGCTAAATAAAATCAATAAAAATAAAATATTTTATTTAATTTATAATAATTATTTTCTGTTAATGCAATAAATGATAAAATATATAGTTTGTATTACTTCATGCATGACTTTCTCCTCATTTATATTTATGGTATCATTAATATATTAAAAAAATTAGTTCAAATTTTAGCCAAAGGCTTTGTAGCAATATTATTCCTATGAAAAAATTAATAAATATTTCAAGTGATATAATGTTAAATAAGCAGAAATAATAATTAAATAAATATTGACTAAAATTAATTTATACGTTTTGATATTAGATGAAAATTATTATAAGCAGATAATTGTCAGCATTTATTAAATTATAATTGAACTATTATTAGAAATCATATTATTACAAATTTAAATATTTACTATATTTTACCCATTCCTAAATAAATACTTGAAGTTCCATACAAATCAAGTCGCAAGAATATATAGTAACTGATAATAAATCAACTCCAGCACTTTGTGCCGGGAACTAATATTTCATACAAAATGCTGGAAATACAGACATCAAGATATATAGAGGTTAGTCTTGAAAGTACAACCATGCTTTTATTTGCCAAAAAATCACATAAGCTTCTCTTTTCAAAACTTGCATTTAAATCAACCGGAGTGCATAATTGCGAACACCCACTAAATCACAGTATGCATCAACCCATTAATTCGTCTCGCATGTTACTTATGGTCTATTTTAACTAAAATGATGGAATTATTTACATTACCGTGTCAGTCTAGCTTATTAAATAATGTGCAAGCGGTGCAGAATTCTACAAACATACAAATTTGACTGAATAAGTTATGGGGATTCTATTTATTTTGTTCACACGGGTTTTAAAATACATGCATTTATATATAGTACACGTGCCTCGGGTGTAGGTGTGATTTGTATGCGTGCTTCGACAGAGGAAACTATTACCTATATAAACATGACACAAGTATCGGTTTCATTGCACGAAATGGGTAATTGAAGTCGAAAATGTTTAAACGTTCTCTACAATAAAATATCTGACATTAAAATAACATTTGTGAATTTCAAACGGTTGAGAAATTGAGATACTCTTACAAAATAGATCAATGTTCAGAGATGATAAATTATTATTCTCGAAACTAAAGTAAATTATTATATAAGTTATTATATTGGTCATTTGATAATTCGCGGTATAAATTAGTTTAATTTTTTATTTCCGAAGAACTATGTTTTCACCAGAAAATCCGATTTTCAACACACTGTTTTCTTGACATTTCAAATTATTCTGAATCGTTTGGCACCAAAATTAGAAAAATAATGTGTGTGTATAAGTGAGAAATTTTTGTGGACGTTTTCACAAAAATATCTGTTCCGATATCAAAAAAATATTAGTCGAGCCGACTCTTTATAATTAGCAAGAAATTGTATATTTTATTTGTTCGCGTTCCAGCCAAAAATCCTGAAGCGATTGTGAAAATTTAAGAACCATTCAAAAGATATCAGTAGAAAATTATGCTAATTATCTTTTGTTAAAGTTTAACCTAGACGTTTCTTTACAATTAATTGTTGAAAAAAAAAGTTTAATTTTCATGAAACTTTCTAGGATAATAGAGTACGCGGTGTTAGCAAACATCCTAAGATATTAAAGACATACAAAAAGTGATTTAGTTATACAAATTTAATGTAGTTTGGAATAATAAGCCACAACAACTTGTATTGATCAAAAAAATCTACTTATTTTTTACACATATCGGAAAGTTCGTTCGCCTTAACACGTTTGCAGACAGTAAAAGTTCCAACAAAATACAAAATTTGACAATCATTTTATTTTCAAAGTGGTTGTGATATCAAAAAATTGATTAAAGACTATTTGAAAGGGTAGTACCTAAATAATCAATTAGTTATTATCTAGGCAGGTGTATGTCATTCTGCATCACAATGAAAATGAATCTGTAAACGTGTTAAAGCAAAATGCTACTGACACCTAGTAGTTTGAATTACCAAATTAATCATTTAACATTTTGACTTAGACTTCTGATTTAAATTACCATTTTATGAGATTTTTTGCAATTACTACGAGAAATCAATTACACATGATAAAATACTAAAATAAAATAGGCAAAATTATAATTTATTATTACAACACTACGCCAAATAAATATTTTTGTGATTATGTATGTATGTAGTTACTACAGAATTCAAAATTTTAACAGTTAACGAAAAAGTGAAAATTGTTTTTAGTAAAGATTGTGGAAAAAATTAACCGAGACGTTTTTTTGCAATTAATCATTGAAAAAGGATAAAATAAATATAAAACTTTAAACAGTTTCAATAAATACTGTATCAAAAATTAACTGTATGAAAAACTTTTCTAAAGTTTGTCATTTGTTCCATTTCATCCCATGAGCGGGGTAAAATGAGACAACCAGACCCAAAGTCTTATTTTTAATTTCAAAGAGATTTTACGAAATATTAGCTGTAAAATTCAACCAATGCAAAATAAATAAATAAATTTCATGGGCACATTTTTGAAAAGATAACACTGTATATAACCTTTATCTGGTATTTCGTCAGAAATATTCATTAGCAATTTTGGAATAACTATTATATCAATTTATTTTTGGCAAAATTATTTTCAACTTAATTTAAATTTTTATTTAATATTTCTTATTGTTTAAGCGCCAGGGTAAAGATTTATTTGGTCCTTTTTACCCCACCCACGTGTAAACTTTTATAATGGTTATATAAATACGCCTATCAAATCCAATTTAAAATTAACAATATATCTTATGAAACAATTAAATAACGTTTTTGTAAAAATTATATTAAGGGCTCGTAAACTAAACAACAGTGCTCACAACAAAAAAAACTAACAATGAGAAAACGTGCTTTTGTTAAGGATTTTCAAACAGTGGCGTTTATCTCCTGATAGCGACGTTGCATGATTTGAGGCAATCTACTTCCAAATATTGTTGAAAAAATTCCTAACTTGTTTTTTGTTAAATATTAGCGGTAAACCTTTTTACCCGCGCATCTTTAAGCCCTGCTCTATCCTCATGTTGCATCAGATTAAATATGCATTTAATTTTTTGCACAAAATATATAAATGCATAATAATATCACGTTTTCTATCACATTGCAAATGATTAAATACTACATTATCGCTAAAAACATTAAACGCAAAATACTTGACAAATCCAACTAACCAAAGTTATCGAAGCAACTCTGAAGTTTCGCCTTTATTTCGACTAGTCTATACTCGACTATCTCGGTAATACTGTCTCGGTTTCTCTTGAACTATAAACAGACAGTAAAGTGAGTATTCCATTCACTGAGAGCATTATCGCATGCAAACAAACATCTGTTCACCCCCAGAGGGATGTTATAATCTTGAAGTACTGGCTGGTGTTGTGTCGATCAACTGGTCACTTTAGCGCTTCCAAGGCAAAGACGTTCCCTGTTGACCAGACTCTATGTCAACAACTACACAGATATAAATGACAGACACTGGACTGGACATTGTTACATTAAGCTAATTAGAGAAAGATCTCGATTCATTTTAATCCAGGGGTTACAAAAGACATACTAAAGATTTTACTATTTTTATTGTAATCGTCTTAATGGCAATGAATTTATATATAATATATTTTATGAGTTGTGAAATTGTACATCTATTATATTAACACTAAACGTACCAACGCCGGTCAAACTGACCTTTTCAAACTTTGTATATAACTTACACTTTTAAACGTTAAAATACCTGTATCAAACTACATGATAATTCTCAGAATATATGATATTTTCTTCACTCTTTGATTTTAGTTATTTTTTCTACTTTTCGAAAAAAATGGTTATATAACATATATAGTTATTTTGGTTGTTGTTTCCGTCGATTTGTATGTGCGGATTTATACAAAATATACCAAACCAGACAAATTTAAAATAAAGTTCTTGTTGGGGGTTGGATATGCAGTCAATAATAAATATATATGTTTTATATAGTTTTATATATGTTTTTTATATAGGGTTTGTTTATTAAGGAAATAACAAGAAAAGATATTGTTCAATTTTTAAATTGGATAGTTCGTAGTTCTGAACTGACGAGTTTATTCACAGATATTGAAGTAATTGGTATAAATCAAATTTCATTATATTACTCTGTATGAAAGTAAAGCAAAAAGATGCTTATCCCAAGTTTCAAAAAATATTTAATAAAAATAGGAAAAAGCAGCAAAAATGTACTGAAAACTATAAGATTTTGTATTAGTACATTGTTTGGTGAAAATGTGGTAGACCAGATGGCTAAGAAATGTAATATGAAGTCGAAAATTTGTAAATGGCAACTTTAGGTATATTTCAGAATTTTGATCCTAGCTGGATAAATACGTAAATTGTGTATAGAGAAACAACGAGTAAAAGCATTTTCAGGCACGAATTTTTGTTTTAGTAATTTTTTTTAACTCGATGATAAAAATTTCAAGAAAATCTAGCTTTTATCAACACTGTCCATAAGTGTGGACAAAAAACTTGTCAAATAAAATTTTGTAAAAGTTAAGCAACGACGAATATATTCACTTTACTGTATTAAATAAATTTAATACAGTCTAAAATAATTGTAAATAATGGGAGAAAGACAAATAAAGTATATTGTGAATGCATATGGCATTCTGTATAATTATTTAATTTGTTTTTTTTTTATAATTTCATTTTAAACTTATATAAAAATAAATTTAGATGAAACTTTATGAGAATTTGTTCATTTTATATACATACAACCATTATCTGAATTAAATAATGAAATAGATAACTTTTTAATTGCAGGTCAATTTGACCGCGCAATTTTTGAATAAGTATACAGAAATTGTCGGCAAGTTTAGTGTTAACAAAATCATATTTCTGAAATTTTGACTTTACTAACAAATGTCTACAAATTTTTATAAAAACGAATAATTGCCAGCGGATGTCTTTCGAACGGTTTTTAAATATTCATATTTGAGTCAAAATGTTTAACAAAAATGTAGACAAAAAATGTTGCACTTATCCGCTAAATCTAAAGAAACGGCTTATCCGATCGTCTGAAAAATGATTCAACGAGAGCCTTTATCGAATTTCAATAAATGTGTTTTAAATTTTTCAAATTTGTTTTTGAGAAAACGTTGGCAAAAGTTAGAAGGCTTACATATACACGCATTCTTTTTGTAATTTCGGTGCCAAACAATTTAGAATGACTCGAAACGTCTGAAAAAAAATTAAAAATCTAGTTTTTCGGCAAAAAAAGAAACTTTTTCTTGGGGAATTTAGTTATTGAACATAGCACTGTTGAATTATGCTTCACTCCAATTTTATGATATGATGTAATTCCAAATAATTTTTAATTTTATTAAACAAAATTATAATAGTTCACAAAAAATATTAATTCAAACAAATATCAATAAATATTTGGTTCTTTGAAGAACTTTCAATTCAAAAATTTTGAAATTTATAAATAAAATATGGAAATTACGGAAGAATTTGAATAGTTTTTTACTAATCTAATAGAATATATTTCCCTACAATTTTTTACAAGTTTTAATTTTATCTAATAAAATTATAATAATTTACGAACCAAATTTCAAATGATTATTTGATTTTTTGAAGAACATCAAACTAACAAATTACAAAAAAAACTAACATATTTGAAATTCACATTTCTCACGTATTCTACAGATTCAAAATTTGAATAACATACATTTAATAATAATTTCTCATAAAATAGAGGTTTGAGCAATATTTTCTTTATGCACATATTATTATTTACTAGATATAAAAGAGTGCTCTTAAAATTTAACCTGCCATCAAAAAAAAGAAAATCAATAAGCTATATCAATAATTTAATAGTAAAACGGTCTCGTTTCTAATTCAAATTAAAAGGTTTTGCTAATAAGTACCATAAAGAATATAAATATATTGCTAAGAAAAAATGTAATATATTAATATCCTCTTGGTACGTCAATATTTGACGTATAATCTCCTCGTTCAAATTAAACCAAACCTATCCTTCTCTGACAAATGACAACATATGAATATGTGCAAGCTACCTTCCCCATTGCTAATTTCGAATGCAAGTATGTACAATTATAATTGCATATATCTATAATGTATATCCGAGCACATAATTGTGCATATCACCCGAAACTCAAACACAGTTTACTAAGTTTACAACATTTGACTAGCGCACTCGGCGCTTAATTCAAACTTTCCGATGTAGAATCTTGATGCAACAAAGCACAATAAGAACTTCAAATGTTTAATGTAAAAATTTAGTGCAATTCAAAATCACAACTTGAGCTACTACTCTCTGCAACAGGTTATACGAAAGGAAGAAAATTATTATTAGTTAACTGAGCGAATAAAGCTCGAGAGGACTTGAAATATCGAAGACGAGACTACTGCACTATTTATATAAAGTAATTAGTGTCAGAAATTAAGTTTCTTGAGTTTTATTAAGTTTTGATAAGGAACAATTAAAGTTCTCTGATGTTTTATTAAGATGCTATTCTGAAACAATTATTCAAAGTTTATTATGGCATATTGCAGAAGTAATTATTACGCAATATATATAATAATAATAATACGAATCGTATAACCGATTAAGTGAAAATGAAAACTTCAGTATTGTAATCAGTATGGTATAGTAAGTTTTCATCATTAAAACTTCTATTCACATTTTTGTGAAAAAATGTATTTATGTATTTTATTATTAAACTTTTCCCCGTTCATACGTTTACCTTAAAGGACACTTAAAGTTATAAATTATGCGAAGTACAATACTGACTAGTTATCATTTATATATATTAGAACCCTGTTAAAACTATCATGCTTAAAACGATTTTAAGATTTTACGCATAATACGCCACTATGCGTCGGAAACATGTTTTTTCTAACCCGCTTAATACGCTTTTCGCTAGAAACATTTTTGGTTTTGTCTTCAATAAGTTTGTACGGATAGAACGGGGCTTAAAGGTATGCGGGTAAAAAGATCCACCACCAATATCTCAAAAACAAGCAGCGTTAGGAATTTTTATTTTATCAACGGTATTTGAAAGTAGAGGGAAAAAATGTATAACCAGCCATAGCCTGAAATCGAGCAACATCGCTATCAAGAGATATATCTCCATGTTTGAAAATCTATATTTAAAATGTATTTTCTTTCGTTGTTTTTTTTTTTGGTTTTGAGCACTGTTGTTTAGTTTACTAGACCTTAAGATAATTCATAATTATACGTTTTTAATTGTTTCATAGGATATATTATTGCTTTTAAGTTAGGTTCAACAAATGTTTTTATATAACATCTATAAAAGTTTACATGTGGGTGAAGTAAACAAGGACCAACGGAAATTTTACTCTGGCAAAGGTGTGAACAATAAAAAAATAGTAAATAAAAAAGGGAATTAAGTAAAAACAACAATTTTATTAGAGATTCATTAAATTAATTGTTATTTCAACTCTGCTGATAAGTATTTCTAACGAAATACCAGATCAAGGTTATATACAGTGTTGTCTTTGTAGAAAATTCGCCGATGGAATTTATATTGCACACAAACCGCGTCTTAAGCATCTTAAAAAAATGTGAAAATTATTGAATCATATACAAGGAAAACTATAAATATAAAATATGCAATTATACAAGTAACATAATACTCCTACGCATACATTGCATATGTATGTATTATTATTAAGGTTTTTAGGAGTCATTTTATTAAATTATCTATAATAAAAATTATGCAGTATAGGAATAGTTGCAGGAACCAGTGTAAAGTAGCTCAATATGCAAAAATTCATAATAACACGTTCGCGAACATTAATGCTATAGCATTTATTTTCATTGTGATGCAGAATGACATGGATGCAATATCATTCAATCAGAATTTTATATAACCTTAATTTTTTAAATTATTATACATGTCAAGGTAATGACTAACTGATTCTTTTTGTATTATCTTATCTTTTCTGGTAGTCACTAATTAGCTCGAGCAACCAAATGGCGTAAAATAGAAGCAAAATACTTGACGTGAATGCTATAGCATCCATGGTATATAACTATTAAAATATCATAATCTGACTACCCTTAGAAACGGTGTTTAATAAGATGAACATATGTCTCGATTTTCACTTTATGTCCCGGTTTTTTTCTAAAAACAATATTTGTCCGGAATTTAGATTTTTTGTCCCGGATTGTCCCGGGTTTTGGAAAATTATAGGTTTAAATTAAATGTTTGCGATTACTTAATAATAAAATTAAAACACTTTTTCAAAATTATGAATTTGAGAAAATTACTCAATACAAATTTCCAAATGCGAGATAAAACGGCCTCTCACATTAATAAACTCTAACTTTTCAAAATTTTTAATTTTTCAAAATTATGAAAGCCAACTTTTTGGACAACCTGGCACAAGTAATTTTTCAAGTTAATTATGAAAAAAAATTAACAGAATTGTATGCATGACTCGAAAGCAAAAAAATACATTGATCAAAAAATATAAGATGATATCGTAGGTAAAACAAGAGTATATATAGCATATAATCGAACAGTAAAGTTTTTACTAGAAGCCCGTAACAAAACAAATTAATTCATTAACTAGCTGTAAGTGGAATTCTGTCTTAAGGCAATTAGGGCATCGTGCCTTAAGGCAAATTGCTGGAACTTCCCGTACCAAAAATTATTATTTTTTCAAAAACGAATAACATTTTTGAAAAAAATTTACTTCGAAAAAAATAGATTTTTGAGAAACTATAAATTTGACAAAAAATTACTTTTTTTAAAAAAAAAAATTTTTATTTGAAAAAAAAAATTTTTTTTTTGAGAAAAAAATTTTTTTTTTTAAAACAATAAAATTTTTTGAAAAAAATGTTTTCTTCATTTTGACATATTTTGGAAATTCTGAACTTTTTTTCAAAGCAATCGCACTGCTTGAACTGCATAGAGACGAAATGTCAAAGCTCGCAAGTGCCGCGCCGCCGTCTAACGCATAAGCATTGGTACGGAACCCATAGAAATGTAAAAAAAATTATAAATTTTTGTTAAAATCTCTATAAAATATCTGATAATTTGATGTGCATATGTCTAATGATCATTTTTAACCGCCGAATGGCATTTTTTTTTACTTTTTTTATTAGATCTCCGAAACCGCTAGACCTGCCTTCATGAAAATTTGATCAAATCTACATCTTGTCAATACAAGTAAAATATTTTTTGAATTTTTCAAATCGGACGCTCCGTTCTCTTAAAAACTGAGTTACCGTTTTCGGCACTTTTTGCCCCGTATCTTCGGAACGGCTAGACCTGCCTTCGCCAAAAACTAATCAGCACGTCTCCTTATCAATACAAATCGAATGTTTTTTGAATTATTCAGATCGGTTGATCGGTGTTCCCGAAATCGTCGACGAAAATTTGTATCCGCACATACATACACACACGTACATACATACACACACATACACACACACATACACACACACATACACACACATACACACACACATACACACACACACACACACACACATACATCCATTTTTTCTAAGGTATGCCAAAATGTTCAGAAACCTCTGAAACGTAAAGATATATAAAAAATTTCATTTTCGATTTTTTTGCGATTACTATAACTTGCCCTACGGGAAGTTAAAAAAACGTTTTTTATTCTATCCTTAAATAGTATTTATTTTTGTTTTTTTTTTAAATTATATCCAAGTTAATTTTAGCAATTATTTGTAAATTTCTCGCTAGAGAGATTCGAATACTATAAAACTGTTTCACATAATATTTCATGTTTGTATATTTGTTTGTGTTTGTATAGATGTATATGTGTATATAATTTTATGTAATGTATGTTTATTTGTATAATTTTTGCTCAATAGCTTATAGAAATTTGTAATTTTTGATTGCTGTTAATAAATGTATAAAAAAAATTCAATAATGTTAATTAGCAGATTAGTATCACTAAAAATTTACTTCCCGGTTTTGACTTATAAAAAATATGGTCACCTTATGTTTAATCAAAATTGGGATATCACAACCAATTTATAAATAAAATTAGTGCCAATTTGTGTAGCTCGCAGAAACTTTTACTGTCCGCGAACGTATTAAGCATGATTGTTTTAAAGGGACTTTACTATATATACATATATGTAGAAATGCATATTTATATAAATATGCATGTTTATAGAAATACATATAAATATATGTGTACATATATGTGTATTGTACCCGTGTGTATTATACATGGTCGCCCGCAAGAAATAGGTATCTACATCATAAGCAATATATCTAGGGCTATAATGTAACCATTTTACCGAAGTGTCTCCGATGAAATGTAGTATATATGTCATAAAGCCATTTATGTACGACCCAGTATCTCGCTATACGTGTACATAAGTATAGCATTATGACGAATATAACGGAGGAAGTCAAAATAGAGTTTAATAATACTCAAACGGACTATTTACGGTTAAACTCGGAGCTTTGGCGGTTACAATAACCAGATAGACAATATGCAGCTATTTAAAACAATATATTCGAACTTTATGGCAATATATAAAAGTTCAAACAGGTAGAAAATGTATACTCATGTATGCACTACATTACGTCATAACAAATATTTATAACTGAAAAACCCATGTTATATCAAAATAATCCCCCTCCCCCCTTAATGGTCTAGAATTTAAAAAAAAAAGAGATTTAGTTTTTTTCGGATATTATTAAAGTTTAACTATTCAGGAACTTCTGTACAAGACTATTTTTTTAAATTTTTCGAAATTTATATTATTTATTGAGATATAGCTTTTTGACCGTAATGATCCTACTGTGTTTCATCCCTCCGCAAAATTTTAAATGCGTTTTCCTTGAAACTGTCTTTCGATACGATACCCACGATTTTTCAACTTATACTGAACCGATTTACCTGAATTTTTTACAAACTTTTCTTTATAGACCTATCATCAATATGAACCTCGCTCATCCACCCAATTTCCGATTTAACCATTTTTTAAAAATTCGAGAAATTCAAAAAAAGTTGTAATTTTTGTTTCTTCATGTTAAAAACAATATTTTAACTTGGCTAATATATATAATGGCGACATTATTCTACATTAATAAAATATACAATTTTTTTTCTTTTAATTATTTGAAGAGCCAAAATCATGGGAATTGTGAGATGCCAATTTTTTGAGGCCCCCCATTATATCAACTTCTAGGATTAAAACTTTGACTATTTTAAATTTTCATTTTTTTATATATTTTCAAAACATTAATTAATAACTTGTAAAAAGAAATATTGTCAAAATATTGTTTGCTTTGTTTTTGCTGTCTTTTAAAAATCGCGAAAAATTTATAACTCTAGACCAGAATACAAAGCCAAAGCGTCAAAATTTTCAAGATATATCTTCAATATATAAATTACATAGTTTTATAAAGCAATAAAAATAAGTTAAAATTTATTCTACTTAGTACCCTAAATAAAACTAGGTGTAAGTAGCATTTTTCCTTAAGGTAAGTTGCATTAACAAGTTTAAATAATTGACTTAATCAATTAGAAATCAAAATACTAAATTATGAGTGATTTATAAGCATACCGCCAGCATAATAATGTGAGAAACAACTGCATATTATTCAATTATGAGTAAATTTTTCAAGCATGTTAGTTATTTTCAATAAATAGTTACACATTATTGGAAAACGAACACGCGCATAAAATATACACAGAGTATTTTCAAAAAACGTAGCCGGTTATTCCAGACTTTAATTAATTTTTACAATTAAAAGTGGTCTTTAATATTTTAGTACGTTCATTAGAACCAGGAACTCTATTGCCATACAGAGTTTCATTGGAATTGGCAAAACATTTTTTTTACAATCAGTTACCAAGAAACGACCCGACCGATTTTGCTAAATACTCAGCACGATTACCAAATAATATCTCTCTGATAGTTTTTGAATTTTAGAATCAATTGAGAATTTTTACGAAAACGTGGACAAAATTATGCACTTTTTGCGATGCCCTCAAATAGTCAAATTATGACTAATACATGCACACATATTATACGCATACTTTTTCCAAATTTGGTTTCATATGGTTCAAATTAACTTGGAACGTCGAAAAAGCAAAGTCAGCAAATGGCATTTTCTTGCGAAAATATAAAGCTTATTTTTCGGAAAGTTGAAACACATAGTAAGGCTAAATGTAAAAACATAGTAAAATTGTATTTCCACATACATGAATCACTTTCTAACAAACATAGAAAAAACAGTTATAAATTTTCAATAACTATGAACCAAAACTTATATTTGGATGTATTTTCATATTATTATATTAACCATAAAGACAGCGATCTTCATGGCATTGAGCTTTTTTACCGGAAAGCGGCTACCGCGAGGTGTGGGTCGCACTTGGTTGAATCAAATTTATTTTTCACTTTAGAAACTAAAGTCAGTGTGGTAACGTAAATAATTAATAAAATTTAATATAAATATAATTTCTGCTCAAGTAGAACTTAGTGACATATCATTTATTGTAATAAGAACTTGCAACAAATACGTTAATTAATACCATTGAATCGGTGTTTTATACAAGTCACAGTCATAGAGGATAAAATATAACTTAGCAATCTGAGTCATCAATAAAGATATCGACGATCTTTTTATGATCTGGTCTTATAGAAAATAATTTATGGTTTTTGTCTTTCCTTTCGTATGTTAATAGAACTTCTATATTTGTTATCAGAATATGACATTAGCACTAATTGCAAGTATGGATCTAAAAATGTCGTCAACGAACCACTGATAGTTGGAAACCAAATTCACCATTCGAACCGAACTAATAAATATATATAGTTGACCGCCGACCATATTTTTGATCTCGGGTGCCGTTGGCCACTATGTGTTTTATTTGCCTTTATTTATGTTATAATTAATCTATAATAAATTTTATTACTCCATTCACTATTATTCATTTCAAATTGGCAAACAAAAATTAAGCCAAAACTGAGTGTTCGGCGTAAGTAGTTAAAATTTTCACGAGATGCTGAATTGCTGGACACACTAATCGGAGTGGTCGGCAGTCAACCTGTTAATAAATGCAAATTATTAATTAACTTACCAGTCGTTGCGGCGTCTCAGCTTTTTACGGGGCCTCCGGTTCACGGCGCCTCCACGAGAGCCCCACTAGACATGTCGTGGACCCGACATTATGTGACAGCGCGCTTTGTACGCTAGCTCGCGGGCGCTGAAAATAATCCATATTTATTAAATTTTCGTAAATTTTATTATTAAAATCTGCAAAACTTTTTTTATTGTATCTTTACGTTTCAAATTGCTTATTTGCCATAACCACAAAAAACACATGATGTGTAATGCATATATGATTACTCTAACAATTATTCTCTTTATAGTTAAACCACCTCTCATAGGGCTATAATATTTTGAACGATTAGGTTCGATTATCAACTCTATCACTGTGCGAAGTTTCATCAAAATCCTTGAAGAGTAAACCTGAGGTTTCCTTTTGAGTTTAACTCTAAATAGATTTAGAGTAAGTACAGTGTAGGGTTTGTTTGGGTTTTCAAAAACCGGTTTTTTGGCGAAAATTATGGAATTCGAAAACCGGTTTTTTAGTGAAAAAAATCGGTTTTTACTGTAAATGGAAAATGACAAATATAGCCAAATATAAAAGATAGATGAAAGCTTTTTGATTATTGAAATCATATCGGTTCAATAGCATTTGATATCTTATCAGTCTGCAATAATTCCCAGAAAAGTTTTGTATATATTAATTTAGATTTTTATACCAGTGTATATATTAATTTAATCAGTGTGACTTCTGGAAGAAGTAACTTCCTCTACTCAAACTTAAAAAAAAGAGTTTTAAACCCTAGAACCCACAAATTAAATAACAAAAAACTTAGAATTATTATATCAGACTTTAAAAACAATAAAGCATAATTTGGTCGCAAGTATGAGAGTATTTTCTATTTCAGGAAATTTTGTGAGTAGACAAAGGACACGTCTAAGTGCAATTCGATAGACGTTCTCAGTTTTTTTAAATAATATTTTATTAAACAAAAAACAATTAGAATGTTTAAAATTAATAAATTAAAATTGCTCGGAACAGATAATATCAGAGTTTAGCTTAAATGTTTTTAAAACTAAAATTGATATTAAAAAGTATGCATCAACATGTATCTAATATTTTTTTATTTATTTTTTAATTTAATGAATTTTGGTTATTTATTAATCTATTATTTTTATTTATTCGAAAACTTTCCTTTCACTATCATGAAAATATTTTCATTATTATATGTGAAAATTATGCATAAATGACGAATAATTATTTTCAAAGTTATTTGATCAAGATAAACTATTTCATTTTGTTTCCTATCTATAAAATTGAACAATAAATAAATTCAGCCAAATACTGCTCTAAATATTCGAGCAAAAATTTATTTTTTATATAAAATTCGAAAACCGGGTAAAACCGGTTTCTTAGTGAAATTAAAATTCGAAAACCGGTTTTCTGAAATGTCGTTTTTGTATAAACCCTATGTGCATGCATGTATGATTACTCTAATAAGTATTCTCTTTATAGTTAAACCACTTCTCATAGGACTATAATATTTTAAGGGATTCGGTTTGATTATCAACTCTATCACTGTGCGAAGTTTCATCAAAATCCCAGAAGAGTAAACCTGAGGTTTCCCTTGTAAGATAAACCTTAACTCGATTCAAGTAAGTACAGTGTGAGAGATTTTCTGTTTTACACTACAGTATCGCAAAGTGTAATTTGAATTTGAAACATATTTTAATCTATATTCTCAAATGAAATTTGATATTACTACAATATCATATATGAGTGACCGCAACGCGGATTAGAACTCAGACCCTTGTGATTGCAAAGTCGATAGTGGACTACCACGTTAGGCTCGTTTATGTGAATACATTTTTTAGGTCTAAATATAGATAAACCTATTTGAATGATTTAATTTGTGCTGATAATACAAAGAAAACAGTTTTTAGAAAAGTCTCGACTTACCTACTCATAGTATTGAGTTCGATAAATATTGTAATAATTTTGTCCTCCATTTGATGTGCAATTTATATGAAAAAAGAATTCTAAGCAGTTATTATAAATTCGACTCCAAGCGACCAATCAGTTAGAAATTTGAATAAAACTTTCGAACCTTATGCAAAAAATTTTTCGTAATTGATATGTTTGATATTTCCACACTGAAAATTAAACTAGTGGTGTATGGCATAGTGCCTCAAGGCAAATTCTGGAACTTCCCGTACCGTAATTAAACATTCGAGAACACATTGGGTGATGAGCATATTTTATAAACAACTTATGTGTACGTTTACAAGAGTCATTTTTTTTTAATTTACAAAATTTCTCACATTTTTGTGAAAAAACAATTAATTTTTAATTTTTCAAAATTATGAAAAATGTCGAAAATTTGAATTTTTGGAAACTTTTTTTTTTGAAAGTTTCGATTTTTTTTTAATTATTAAAATTACTAAATTTTCTGTAAATGCATTTTTTGCGCACCATTTACTCAAGCAAAATGTTTTTTGAATTCAATCGGATAATCCATCTCTTAAAATTCCATAACCGTTTTTACACCTATTTGCTATATTTATTTGCTTTTTAAATAGATAATAATTATATTACGATGCTTTTGCTTTAAAAATAAATGATGCGTTCATAAATTATTTCTTTGTAAGCCACTATTTTTTAATTAGTTGGTAAATTTTAATTATTTCGTATAATATTGAATATATACATATAA
>NW_020538040.1:42623696-42648478 GCF_003426905.1 Ctenocephalides felis | reverse complement strand
AATGAATTAGGTGGGAGTTCTATTGAACATAGTCAGATAATGTTTGTTTGATATGTGTTATTTGAGATTACAATTTTTTGAAAAAAAAAAATAGCAAAAATACTATTTCTACAATGATGAATTATCTGGGAGTTTTACTGAGCATAGTCAGATAGTTGTTTGTTTGGTATGTGTTATTTGTTGTGAAAATTGGTTTAAAGTCAAATTGGGCCTTGATGCCCCGTGTTACACTAAATAAAAAAAAGTTCATAAATTTTATTAGTATTAAATATAATTATTTCGATTATTAATTAAAATAAAATATTGAATAAAATAAATGCAGATTATATAAAATAAACGTTCTATTTATCATGTCTCAATGTAGAACGGCCTATGCAAGTTTCAATCTATATATCTATCTATCTATCTATCTTTCGCAGAGTTCGAATCGTATCGAATGGAAAGGCACTTGACTGTACCGTTTAAGTGTTATCCGGTAAAGAGTCTCCTAAATTCGGTTACTCTCGATCTATCGTAACACAATGGCGCATGCGTCCGCGGGGCGCCTGGCGAACGCGCGCCGAAGTTCTCTGGCTGTGAAAACTAGGCCGCCTGATATCGACCGTCTCTTTGCCTCGGCGGGGACCCGACGGCTCTCCCCATTAATGTCGCGGACGTGTGTGGGTGCCATATAGATGTACCTATAAATGTGCTTATAAACGATCCATGTAGATGTGTACCGACGCTTTTGCATGTATTCGAGAGAGTGTGTTACTGGCACGAAGAGGCACAGTGCCGAAATCACAAATCAATGAGGAATACCCACTCGAGATAGCCTTTCAAAACTACTCGTGTACGGTTCCTCGTTTTTTGTTTGATGATTTTTCTGATATCGCGCAAAACGCCTTGCATTTGTTCCTTTTTACAATAACCCAGAAAATTGAACTGATTGTTCTTTGCTATATAGACGAACGCTCGGAGTTGATTAATTAACCCCTTGTAACCAGTTAAAGCGGAACATTTTTGAATTGAAATCAAAATTTTAAGATAAAGTCACTAAAGTCTACAATTTCAACACGTGTATCAAACAGACAACTGTAGAAATATATTGGATAAAATGCTTACATAGTTTATTTCTAATTATAGAAATATAATTTTTTAGCTTTTTGTCTAAAATTTGTCATCTGTCCTTTCTAACTCTATAGACTGGGTAAAAATGGACAGCTATCGGGCAAACAGATACAATGTCTTACTTTTATTTCAGAAGAATTTTACGAAGTAATATCTAAATTATTTAAACAATGCGAAATAAAATAAAAATTGAGTTCATTTTTACAAAGATTAAGCCGTTGATCTGGTATTTTTGATCTGGTGTTGATCAGAAATACTCATCAGTAAAGTCGAAATAACTACTATTTTAATTTATCTCTTGTAACATTGCTTTCATTAACTTAATTTACCTTTTTGTTTACTATTTTTTATTGTTTACACCTTTGCCAGGATAAAGATTTAGCTGGTCCTTTTTACCCCACTCATGTTTGAGCTTTTATAAAAGGTATATAAAAAAAACTGTTAAATCTAACTAAAATTAACAACTCGTCTTATAAAACAATTGAAAACGTATACTTAAACATTATATTAAGGTGTCGTATACTAAACATTAGTGCTCACAACCAAAAAAATTAACAACGAAAGAATATACTTTTGTTATGAATTTTTAAACATTGCCGTTATTGCCTTAAGAATAAAGGTGACAACTGGTTATACATCTTTTTCCCTCTACATTCAAATATTATTAAAAAGAAATTAACTTTACTTGTTTTTGAACGAGTAGTGAAGGTTTTTCCCACGGACCTTTAAGTCCCGCTCTATCCTATATACATTATATAAGATATCGAGAAAATCTTAATTACTTTTGATAAAGGTTTTAGTATAGTTATATTCTATACAAATTTCTGTGTTTTGACCAAAAATCGCAAAAAAAGTATTTTTTAAATAAATACTCTCAGTTCTCATGAACAAATATACAGATAAATAGGTTCATTTCCCATTCAATGGGAAACACACCGCATGAACTCTAGTTTGTCTACTTAATAATTAACTTTTGCCTGGATTTGACTATTATTTCAATGCAGAATGCACTCGCTAATTCAATAAAATATCACTGGCGGTTTTGAACGCATTCACAGGCATAAAGAAACCACATGTTTGCAAATACGCAAACGGGTTTCTATTTGTACGGATTAGGGCAAAACTATTTTAGTGCTTAATCCGTTTGTTCTTTGATTAATAGACACTGTGTACACAAACGATTCGAGCTTGGCATATTATTTATATTTAATTTTGTACAGTTTGCAATACAAAGCGATCAGAGGCATATACAATTTTAAATCAAACCCTATATACCAATTGAACTCGTTAAAATTATATGAAATTGGGGCTTTAAATAACTGTTATGTACATAATAATTGCGATACTTATGGTAAAGATATTTCTTTTTAGGATAATTTTGTCTAATTACATATTACTTGTATGATCATATAATTTTTCTTTTTACAATCTTTTAGCAATTAAAAATTGTTTTTCTTTCGCTTTTATTTATATTAGAAATCGTTATTGCAACTAAGATCATATTTATTTTATTTTAAATTTTAAAAATTATGATTAAAAATGAATAAACACAAGTATCCATTCACAAAACTGGATTGCAAAACTAAAATAATATGTGAATTATATTATTTTTTACATTTTAATACAAAATTTGATGAAATTGCAATATTTAATGTTTAATTTTTATAAAAAAAAATATTTTCAAACCTAGAGACGAAATATAATCATGCAATAAATTCAAATAATAGTTTTTAAGATGGATATTAGCAATGAAAACATTTACTTTTGTTTTAGTTCAAATTAAAACCAATATTCCTACAAATTCAGAAGTATATTAAGATGTTAGCGAAATTAATTAGAACGTCACGCAGCATATTCAAAATTATATTGCTTGAGAAAGACAGAATATTTTTATCGCATATATAGGAGCATATCAAAGCTTTAAATTACTAATAAAACCGTTCATCTAAATCAGATCATCCCTATTTTCCAAATTTCCATTATCAAAAATGCATCATATATTTACTGTAAAAAAATAGAAGAAAGAAATTAGAATACGGTGGAGCGATCGCGTAGTTTTCAAATAATATTAAGTACACTAAATAAACATGTTCTCAATAATAATAAAGATATTAAAAGCAGCTCGAATAGACATTTTCATGTATCAAAAGTTTACATAAACTTTTACAGAATAATTTAATAGTTATAAGTGAATGGTCTACCCGACTTTATATTATACTTGCATAATAGGACTTGAATAATATGTACATTTACATACATACATACATTTGCACATATATACATTTTAAAAATAAAAATCAAATTAATTTAAAATTCTTTATTCATACGTTTTGACACTGCGTATGTGTCATCATTCAATAGTTCTAAACTTACTACAAACAAAATTCCAATATATAGGAACAAATATTGAAGCATTTTTTAAAAAATGAAGTATATACAGTATACAACAAAACAAAATAAAAAATGATTGAGCAAATCTTCTGAGGTCTCAATTCATTTCTTATATTTGAAATTTTATTTAATAACTTCACATTGGAACCCACATTTTGAGAACATAGGTTTAGGGTGAATTATTTTTTAGAGCTTGTTTTAGAACTGCTGAATGATAATACGTATCAAGTGCAGAAATGCATATTGATTTTTTTTAAAGAATTCATTTCTTATTTTAATGAATTGGCTGCTATGCATATATATATATATATATATATATATATATATATATATATATATATATAATACACAATTGCAAACCTGTGTATCAACAAGTATTTGTATGTTGGTAAACATGTGTTTTAATGAAATGTCAACAAACACGCATAGCGTACTTGAACAATCACAGCGTAGTAATTAAAACTAGCATTATACGATATGAGGTGTAACAAAATTAGCAACAGCTCGTAAACAACAGTTCAAGAAAATTATATGAAAATCGTACACATACATATGTATCAGATACGTAGTTTAGATCAATTTTCAAAAAAAATTGAATAATGTCAATTGAAATACATTGTTAATTTTATATATTGATAAGTGAACCATATTTTCCAGATTTTCAAATTGCGTCCCGAATAGTTCAAAAAATTATGTCAAGTTTTATAACCAGTCAACCTGATTTAAAAAAAATAAGATTTATTTAAAAAGTAACAGATTTTTAGAACATTATTTTAAAAAAATAATTTTTAATCTAAAAATTTCGTATTTAAGTTCCTTATTTAAATTAAAAAATATGATCACCTTAACATCAAGCAGCGACAAAAAAAAATCAACTTCTACATTGCTTAAAATTTAGAACTAAATTTATAGTACTATAGAATAACAAACGTCCATAAATTGAATATTAATTCATATTGCAAACATTCATGATCGAGGCTGTTATTCGTAAATCAAATTGTTATTGAGAAATGAATGACAGATGCAATATGACATTAGCATGCAGTTTCTATTTATCAAAATGTAATATGAGATGCATAATATCTGTGCGAAATAGGATACAATCAATCATACAAACTATCATATGCAGAAATATTCCAGTCTATGCATTATTCAACAATAATAGTTGTACTAGATATGCGAATAATGGAGGTTTATGTAAAGATGAGTAATATGGGAAAACTGATTGCAAAAACTGTCATATAGTGCAGTAAACGGAGAGGAAAAGAGGGTATAACCTCTGAATTTTTTTACTGTGCTCCGAATTGAATGAAATTTTGGAATTATGTTCATCTTACCCTCAAGTTCAAAAGTGAAAACAATTCGGGTTGCGCCATCACCCCCCGGCGGGATGACACCCCCTCTCAATTGTGTAATTACATTTTTTCAAAATAACGTCGGAAATCGATAGAAGAACTAATTATAAGAAAAAAATGTCTTCTATAGTTTTTCAAAAAAACTAATACTTTTCAAGTTACTGGCCACTAAAGATTCATATATTTTTGGCGTTTTTCTTCGTTTTTTTGCAAATATCTCCTAAAATATACATTTTAACAAAAAGCATGTAATGAACAAAATAATGTCAATAAAAATCTTAATAAATCGGTATTACATAAAGTGTTCTAGGAAAAATATTAAGCAAGATTTGAAAGAGCAAAGTCGTTTTTTATTTCGTTCAAGATTTAATTGTTGTATTCAAAGCCATCTAGTGTCGAGGTTTTACATTTTATGCATTTCGGTGAAATTGGGTTTTATAGTGCTCAACATAAGCTTTAAAATGAGTGCTGTTACAAGTTTTTTGCGTGTAAAATGAGTGAGCTATCATTCAAATAAGAAGCATATACGAAGTTTTTTTCTTTCAAATCATATGGTTTAATGAGCGCCATTTCCACCAGAATTAAAGTAATTCACATTCCATCTAGAATTCACTTCATTATGGACATCTTGATGGATTCTAGCAGATTCACTACTTTAGTACAAACTATTTTCAGAAAACTCACGATTTTATAAAAACTTTTTTTTCCAATTTGCGCGGCCGCGCAGTCTTTAAACATTCATAACTCTGTCAATTTTTGTGTGAAAGAAAAATAATAAAAAACAAAAATAAGCCAGAAAGATCCCTTTGATTTTTATCTATATGCTTTTATACGTATCTTTTATTCTTTTTGAGATATAATGAAAATAATTTCGATTTTTAAAGAAATTGGAAGAAAAAGTTTTTATAAAATCGTGAGTTTTCTGAAAATAGTTTGTACTAAAGTAGTGAATCTGCTAGAATCCATCAAGATGTCCATAATGAAGTGAATTCTAGATGGAATGTGAATTACTTTAATTCTGGTGGAAATGGCGCTCATTAAACCATATGATTTGAAAGAAAAAAACTTCGTATATGCTTCTTATTTGAATGATAGCTCACTCATTTTACACGCAAAAAACTTGTAACAGCACTCATTTTAAAGCTTATGTTGAGCACTATAAAACCCAATTTCACCGAAATGCATAAAATGTAAAACCTCGACACTAGATGGCTTTGAATACAACAATTAAATCTTGAACGAAATAAAAAACGACTTTGCTCTTTCAAATCTTGCTTAATATTTTTCCTAGAACACTTTATGTAATACCGATTTATTAAGATTTTTATTGACATTATTTTGTTCATTACATGCTTTTTGTTAAAATGTATATTTTAGGAGATATTTGCAAAAAAACGAAGAAAAACGCCAAAAATATATGAATCTTTAGTGGCCAGTAACTTGAAAAGTATTAGTTTTTTTGAAAAACTATAGAAGACATTTTTTTCTTATAATTAGTTCTTCTATCGATTTCCGACGTTATTTTGAAAAAATGTAATTACACAATTGAGAGGGGGTGTCATCCCGCCGGGGGGTGATGGCGCAACCCGAATTGTTTTCACTTTTGAACTTGAGGGTAAGATGAACTTAATTCCAAAATTTCATTCAATTCGGAGCACAGTAAAAAAATTCAGACCTAAAACGCTCCGTTTACTGCACTAATAATGCGACTACATAAAATGAAGTAGTAGTATTAGCAAAATATATAAAAATGATTTACCAAGGGCCATAAATGACGGTGTTTTTGATTAAGATAATCCAGTATTGATTATGGACTAAGTAATTATATTGTGAAAACTAAACTAATTTCATCACAACTAATAACACATATCAAATAAATAACGATCGGACTATGGTCAGTAACTTCCAGAAATTTATTATTGTAGAAATATGTTGATTTTGCTGATTTTCAAAAATTTGTCACATGGTCCTTTTTACCTCATAAACGGAGTAAAATAGGACGTTTCTGGGGACACACAGGCCCATTATCTTATTTTTAATTTTAAAAGAATTTTAGGAAACAATAGCTACAATATTATTAGGGTAATTTTTTTTATAGAGATAACACTATGTACTATTTTGATCTGGTATTTTGTCAGAAATAATCATTAGCAGATTTGAAATAACTATTTATTTAATTTATTTCTTATAAAGGTGTTTTTTAAAACTTAATTTACTTTTTTATTCACTATTTTTTATTAGTTACACTTTTGTCAGGATAAAGTTCAGTTTGTACTTTTTACCCCATCCTCGTGTAAGTTCTTATAGAGGTTATGTAAAAACACTATCGGTTGAAACTAACTTAAGATTAACATTTTATAAAATAGTTTAATAACGTATACTTAAAAAATTTAAGGTCTCGTACACTAAATAGCAGTGCTCACAACCAGAAAAACTAACAACGAGAAAAATACTTTTGTTATGGATTATATATAATGTAAAATTTGAAAATAAGATATTTTTTCAATTTAGGAAATTACCTTTTACCTAATTCTTAAATTACCTTAAAGTATCAGAAAAGGAAATAAGAAATTGCGCAAATAATAAATATCTATTAAAATCTTTAAAAAAAGCTTTGCTTTTAACAGAATCGACAATTATAAGTTATAATTTCTCGAACATGATCATACAATATACAACAATTAGTAAAATTTGTGCTAAATAAAATCAATATATATATATATATATATATATATATATATATATATATATATATTAATTTATGATTATCTGTTGATGCAATAAATAATATATTTAGTTTGTATTTATTTATGACTTTCTTCTTATTTATATTTAATGTATCATTAATATATTAGAAGAAATAATTCAAATTTCAGCCAAAGGCTTTGTAGCAATATTATTACTAAAAAATGCCAGTTAAAACATTAATAATATTTAAAAGGATATAACGTTAAATATGCAGAAATAATAAATTAAATAAATATTGACTAAAACTAATTTATACGTTTCGATATTAGATGAAAATTATTATAAGAATAACATATATCCAATGTCGAAAAGTATAAGCATAAATAAAATGTCAGCATTTATTAAATTATAATTGAACTATTATTAGAAATCATATTATTACAAATTTAAATATTTACTATATTTCACCCATTCCTAAATAAATACTTGAAGTCCCATACAAATCAAGTCACAAGAATATATTAAGTAACTGATAATAAATCAACTCCAGCACTTTGTGCCGGGAACTAATATTTCATACAAAATGCTGGAAATACAGACATCAAGATATATAGAGGTTAGTCTTGAAAGTACAGCCATGCTTTTATTTGCCAAAAATTCATATAAGCTCTTTTCAAACTTGCATTTAAATGCACCGGAGTGCATAATTGCGAACACCCACTAACTCACAGTATGCATGAACCCATTAATTCGGCTCGCATGTTACTTATGGTCTATTTTAACTAAAATGATGGAATTATTTACATTACCGTGTCAGTCTAGCTTATTAAATAATGTGCAAGCGGTGCAGAATTCTACAAACATACAAATTTGACTGAATAAGTTATGGGGATTCTATTTATTTTGTTCACACGGGTTTTAAAATACATGCATTTATATATAGTACACGTGCCTCGGGTGTAGGTGTGATTTGTATGCGTGCTTCGACAGAGGAAACTATTACCTATATAAACATGACACAAGTATCGGTTTCATTGCACGAAATGGGTAATTGAAGTCTAAAATGTTTAAACGTTCTCTACTTCTTAATAGAAATGAGTACAATAAAATATCTGACATTAAAATAACATTTGTGAATTACAAACGGTTGAGAAATTGAGATGCTATTACAAAATAGATCAATGTTTAGAGATGATAACTTACTATTCTCGAAACTAAAGTAAATTATTATATAAGTTATCATATTGGTCATTTGATAATTCGCGGTATAAATTAGTTTTTTTTTTATTTCCGAAGAACTATGTTTTCGCCAGGAAATGCGATGTGCTACACTTATGTTTTCTTGACGTTTCAAATCATTCTGAATCGTTTGGCACCAAAATTAGAAAAATAATGTGTGTGTATATGTGAGAAATTTTTTGTGGACGTTTTCACAAAAATATCTGTTCCGATATCAAAAAAATATTAGTCGAGCCGACTCTTTATAATTAGCAAGAAATTGTATATTTTATTTGTTCGCGTTCCAGCCAAAAATCCTGAAGCGATTGTGAAAATTTAAGAACCATTCGAAAGATATCAGTAAGAAATTATGCTAATTAGCTTTTGTTAAAGTTTAACCTAGACGTTTCTTTACAATTAATTGTTGAAAAAAAATTTTAATTTTCATGAAACTTTCTAGGATAATAGAGTACGCGGTGTTAGCAAACATCCTAAGATATTAAAGACATACGAAAAGTGGTTCAGTTATACAAATTTAATCAAGTTTGGAATAATAAGCCGCAACAACTTGTATTGATCAAAAAAATCTACTTATTTTTTACACATATCGGAAAGTTCGTTCGCTTTAACACGTTTGGGATTAATTTGTGATTATATATGTGTGTAGTCACTACAGAATGCACAGTTATACTTAACAAAAAGTGTAAATTGTTTTTAGTAAAGATTACCCGAGACGTTTCTTCGAAATTAATCATGGAAAAGGATAAAATAAATATAAAACTTCAAACAGTGTCAATAAATACTTTTTTCTAAAATTTTTCTAAAATTTGTCATCTGTCTCATTTTATCCTATGGGAGGGGTAAATTGAGACAACCAGGCCCAATGTCTCATTTTAAATTTTAAAGAGATTTTACGGAATAAAAGCTACAAAATTCAACCAATGCAAAATATAAATTTCATCGGCACCTTTCTTACAAAGATAACGCTGTATATAACCTTTATCTGGTATTTTGTTATAAAAAATCATCATCAGAGTTGGAATAACTAATAATTCAAGTATAAAATTGTTGTTTTTAACTAAATTTAAATTTTTATTTACAATTTCTTATTGTTTAAGCGCCATTACCAGGGTAAAGATCATTTGGTCTTTTTTATCCCACCCACATGTAAACTTTTATAGTGGTTATATAAATACATCTGTTGAATCTAATTTGAAATCAACAATATATTTTATAAAACAATTAAATAACGTATACTTAAAAATTATATTAGGGACTCGTAAACTAAACAGACAGAGACAGACGTAAAGAAAAAGAGAAAGTGTGATAGAGAAAGGCAAATATGGAGTAAGATAGTCTGATAAAAAAAATTGAAAAATTCGCAAGTATCTTTATTGTCAAGCAAACTAAAAAAAATACAGCAAACAAAAAACTCTACTGACGAGCAAACTAAAATATTAACAAGGTTCTTTTGATACTGACAAGGAAATTTAATAAACAAAAATAAAATATATTAAAACTAAAAAGAATTATCAACGATAGAACGTACGTTGTTAAGGATTTTCAAACATTGACGTTTATCTCCTGATAGCGACGTTGCTTGATTTGAAGCAAATGGCTGACTACACTTTTTTCTGTACTTTCAAATATTGTTAAAAAAAATTCCTAACTATACTTGTGTTTGAGATATGGGTGGTAAACCTTTTCACCCGCGCATCTTTAAGTCCCACTCTACTCTAGGTTAATCTGTTTGAATTTGCATTTAATTTATTGCATAGAATATTATGCATAATCACATTTCCTATGATATCGCAAATGAATAAATACTACATAATCGCTAAAATTATCAAACGTAAAATACTTGACAAATCCAACTAACCAAAGTTATCGAAGCAACTCTGAAGTTTCGCCTTTATTTCGACTAGTCTATACTCGACTATCTCGGTAATACTGTCTCGGTTTCTCTTGAACTATAAACAGACAGTAAAGTGAGTATTCACTGAGAGCATTATCGCATGCAAACAAACATCTGTTCACCCCCAGAGGGATGTTATAATCTTGAAGTACTGGCTGGTGTTGTGTCGATCAACTGGTCACTTTAGCGCTTCCAAGGCAAAGACGTTCCCTGTTGACCAGACTCTATGTCAACAACTACACAGATATAAATGACAGACACTGGACATTGTTACATTAAGCTAATTAGAGAAAGATCTCGATTCATTTTAATCCAGGGGTTACAAAAGACATACTAAAGATTTTACTATTTTTATTGTAATCGTCTTAATTGCAATGAATTTATATATAATATAATTTATGAGTTGTGATATTGTACATTTATTATATTAACACTAAACTTACCAACGCCGGTCAAAATGAACGCTTCAAACTATGCATATAACTTAGACATCTATAAACGTTAAAATGCCATTATCAAACTATATGACAATTCTCAGAATATATTAATTGTATTTTCTTCACTCTTTGATTTCAGTTTTCATTTTATTTCTAGTTTTCGAAAAAAAAATTGTTATGTAACCTTTACTACCGCGGTCGGTAGAAAATGTTATTTTGGTTGTCGTTACCGTCGAATATTTAAAATAAAGTTCTGGATGGGGTATGCAGTCACTAATAAATATAAATAAATGGGTTTCTTTATTAGGGAAATGACAAGAAAATATATTGTTCAATTCTTCAATTGGATAGTTCGTAGTTCTAAACTGACGAATTTATTCACAGATTTTGAAGTAAATGGTATAAATCAAATTTCATTACTCTGTATGAAAATAAACCAAAAAGTTGCTTATCCCAAAGTTTAAAAATTATATACAACAGAAATCGGAAAAGCAGCAAAAATGTACTGAAAATTATTAGATTTTGTATTAGTACAATGTTTGGTGAAAATATGGCAGACCAGATGGCTAAGAAATATAATATGAAGTCGAAAATTTGTAGATGACAACTTCGGGTATATTTCAGAATTTTTATCCTAACTAGATAAATGCGTAAATTGTATATAGAGAAACAACGAGTAAAAGCATTTTTAGGCACAAATTTTTGTTTTAGTAATTTATTTTAACTCGATGATGCATATTCCAAACTTCAGAAAATATAATTTTTATCAACACTTGTGGACAAAAAACTTGGCAAATAAAGTTTTGTGAAAGTTACAAAACAACAAATATTTACTTTACTGTATTAAATAAATTTAATACAGTCTAAAATAATTGGTAAATAATGAGAGAAAGACAAATAAAGTATATTGTGAATGCATATGTTTTTTTTCTTATAATTTCATTTTGAAATTATATAAAAATAAATTTAGATAAAACTTCATGAGAATTTGTTCATTTTATATACATACAATCATTATCTAAAGACAGATATTTGGCAGTATGTTTTTAATAGCTCTTTTCATACTTATATAAGTCAATTGAAGCAAATATATATATGCAAACAATATTATATTATGATAGTATAATAATATTCCCAGAATAGGTGTATACAATTTGTATCTTTATGTAAAAATCAATCTATGTATTTAAGTCAAATAAAGCAAATTTTCAAATTAAAAATTTTTTTTTGAAGATAGATATCCGAAATAGATAACTTTTTAATTGCAGGTCAATTAGACCGCGGGCGGTAGTAATAGGTATACATAAATTGTCGGTAAGTTTAGTGTTAACAAAATCATATTTCTGAAATTTTGACTTTGCGAACACAAGTCTACAAATTTTTGTAAAAACGAATGATTGCCAGCGGATGTCTTTCGAACGGTTTTTAAATATTCATATTTAAGTCAAAATGTTTGGCAAAAACGTAGACGAAAAATTTTGCACTTATCCGCTAAATCTAAAGAAACGGCTTGTTCGACCGTCTCGAAAATTATTGAACAGGAGTCCTATCGAGATTTAATAAATGGGAATTTTAAACGTTTGAAATCGGTCCAGCAGTTTTTAAGAATACGTTGGCGAAAGTTTAAAGACATACGTATACTCTTACACATATATTTTTTAATTTCGGTGTCAAACAATTCTTAATGTCTTGAAACGTCAAAAAAAATATAAAAAAATCTTTTGGCAAAAATAGAAACTTTTCCTTCGGGAATTTAATTATTGGACAGAACAATGATGAATTATGCTTCATTCCAATTTTATGAGAGGATGTAATTCCTAATAATTTTCAATTTTATCTAATAAAATTATAATAATTCACAAAAAATATTAAATCAAATATTTGTTTGCTTGAAAAACTTTCAATTTAAAAATTTTGAAGATTTATAAATAAAATTTAATTTTATGAAAAATAATAGGTTTGAGCAATTTTTTCTTTAGACACAACTTAGTCTTTACTTGATATAAAAGTGTACTACAATTTAGACCTCCATAAAAAAAGTAAATCAATAAGCGATATCAATAATTTAATAGTAAAACGGTCTCGTTTCTAATTCAAATTAAAAGGTTTTGCTAATAAGTACCATAAAGAATATAAATATATTGCTAAGAAAAAATGTAATATATTAATATCCTATGGTACGACGTCAATATTTGACGTATGATCTCCTCGTTCAAATTAAACCAAACCTATCCTTCTCTGACAAATGACAACATATGAATATGTGCAAGCTACCTTCCCCATTGCTAATTTCGAATGCAAGTAGGTACAATTATAATTGCATATATCTATAATGTATATCCGAGCACATAATTGTGCATATCACCCGAAACTCAAACACAGTTTACTAAGTTTACAACATTTGACTAGCGCACTCGGCGCTTAATTCAAACTTTCGATGTAGAATCTTGATGCAACAAAGCACAATAAGAACTTCAAATGTTTAATGTAAAAGTTTAGTGCAATTCAAAATCACAACTTGAGCTACTACTCTCTGCAACAGGTTATACGAAAGGAAGAAAATTATTATTAGTTAACTGAGCGAATAAAGCTCGAGAGGACTTGAAATATCGAAGACGAGACTACTGCACTATTTATATAAAGTAATTAGTGTCAGAAATTAAGTTTCTTGAGTTTTATTAAGTTTTGATAAGGAACAATTAAAGTTCTCTGATGTTTTATTAAGATGCTATTCTGAAACAGTTTATTATGGCATATTGCAGAAGTAATTATATATAATAATAATAATATAACCGATTAATTGAAAATGAAAACTTCAGTATTGTAATCAGTATGGTAATGAGCGTAAGTCTGTGAATTTCTGTATCATATAAAAATGTGATCAAATCATATATTCTAATAATTAAAGTTTCTATGCACATTTTTGTGGAGGATATATTTATATATTTAATTACTAAACTTTTCCCTGTTCATACGTTTACCGTAAAGATCACTTAATTTTATATATTATCCGAAATACAACGCTGACTCGTTATCATTTATATATATTAAAACTCCGTTAAATCTATCGTGCTTAAAACGATTTTACGCATAATACGCCACTATGCGTAAGCCCCTGCACTTTGAAACATGTTTTTTCTAACCCGCATAATACGCTTTCTTGCTGAAGATATTTTTGGTTCCGTCTTTGAAAAATCGTCTTTTTGGGTTTTTCTGACAAATTTGTATAGATAAAACGGGGTTTAAAGGTCTGCGAGTAAAAAGATCCACCACCAATTTCTCAAAAACAAACAATGTTAGGTATTTTTTTTTTATCAAAGATATTTCAAGTACAGGGAAAAAATGTATAACCAGTCAAAGCCTTAAATCAAGCAACGTCGCTATCAAGAGATATATCTTCATGTTTAAAAATCTATATCAAAAAAGTATTTTTTTTCGTTGTTTGTTTTTTTGGTTCTGAGCACTGTTGTTTAGTTTAAAGCCCTTAATGTAATTTATAATTATACGTTTTTAATTGTTTTACAAAATGTATTATTATTTACAAGTAAGATTCAACAAATGTTTTATATAACCTCTCTAAAAACTCACATGTGGGTGGAAATAAAGGACCAACTGTAATTTTACCTTGGCAAAGGTGTAAACAATAAAAAATACTAAATAAAAATGTAAATTCAGTAAAAACAATTTGTCAAGAAAGGTATTAAATTAATTATTATTCCAACTCTGCTGATAAGTATTTCTCACGAAATACCAAATCAAGGTTATATACAGTGTTATATTTGTAGAAAATGTGCCGATGAAATTTATATTTCGCAAAAACCGCATCTTGAGCAAAAAAGTGTGATGAAATTATGGAAAAATTATAGAAGCTTAAGAAAACTATAGAATTAAAATATGTTTAATTATACAAATTATATAATACGCCAACGAATACATTGCATACGTATGAATATAATTTAGTATTAAAATTTTTAATAGCCATTTTAATAAATTATTTAGAAAAAAAATTATGAAAATTATGCGGTATAGGAATAGTTTAATAACACGTTCGCGCACGTGAATGGTATAGCATTCATTTCCATTGTGATGCAAAATGACGTGAATGCTATAGCATTTAAATTTTAACGTGAATCATTTTGAATTTAATTTTATTTTTATTGATTTGTAAGGCTCCGTGGTTTATGACCAACCACATGATCCATAAAGACCTAAAAATTCTAACAGTGGCGGAAGTTATTAAGAACAGAAGTTTTATCTTTCAAAACAAATTGGATGCACACGTCAATCCGGAAATGCAAATAGTACAAACAGCCGAAAAATTAAAACGCCTGAAAAGAAAATGGCCCAGCGATCTACCGTCAACAACATAATTTCCCTGTTTTGCACAGGAAAATTTTCAAACAAGTTATTTTTAATTATTATTTATTATTGATTATCGTTTTTATTATTAATACTATTATTTTAATTATTATTTATTCATTCATTTATTCTATTTCTTTTCTTTAATTTCCTTTATTCTATTTTTTTTTTTCTTTTTGATTTTGATTTTCAATACCATAACTTTTAACTTATAGATTGTATTGTAATCTGATTGTTAAAATTAACAGAAATAAAAAAAAATAAAAAAAAAAAAAAAAAAAATTTTATATAATTTTACGTTTTTGTAATTATTATACCTGTCAAGGTATTGACTGTTTTTTTTTATATTTTCGTATTATCTTATCCCGTAGTCACTAATTAGCTCGAGCAACCAAATTGCATAAAATAGAAGCAAAATACTTGACGTGAATGCTATAGCATCCATGGTATATAAATGTTAAAATATGATAATCTGACTATCCTCACAAACGGTGTTTAATAAGGTGACCATACGCATCGATTTTCTTTTATGTCCCGAGTTTTTCTAAAAGCAATATTTGTCCCAGATTTAGATTTTTTGTCCCGGGTTTTCAAAAAAAAAAAGGTTTAAATTGAATCTTTGCAAACACTTGATAATAAAATTATATCTATCCTTCAAATATTTGAAAATGACATATGCGACGAGTATGGTTACGTAAAACAATACGTTATGAATGAGAACACTACCTAATACAAATTTCCAAAACCGGGATAGACTGTATGTCTAAAAAATTCTAACTTTTCAAAATTTGTAAAACTAAATTATGACTACCTGGATAATTTTATACAAGACTCAGAAGCAAAAAAATATATTGATCAAAAATTATAAGAAATTATCATAAGTAACATAAGAGTTTAAATAGCATATAATCGAATAGTGAAGTTCTTACTAGAAGCTCGTAATTATGATTTGAATACTTTAATAATTAAGAAAACCGTTTTTATTATATCCTTAAATAGTATTTACTTTCATTTCAATTTCAATTATATTGAAGTTATTTTGCAGACTTTCCCTTTACCGTCCCGGATTAGTATCACTAAAAATTTACGTCCAGGTTTTGACTTAAAAAAAATATTGTCACCTTAATCACATTAATCAAATTTGGGATATCACAACCAATTTATAAATAAAAGCACTGCCGATTTGTGTAGCTCGCTGAAACTTTCACTGTCCGCGAACGTGTTAAGCAAGATTGTTTTAAGGAAATTTTACTATACATACATATATGCACAAATGCATATTTATATAAATTTACTTGTTTATACAAATACATATAAATATATGTATACATATATATGTGTATTGTAACCGTGTGTATTATACATGGTCGTCCGCAAGAAATAGGTATCTACATCATAAGCAATATATCTAGGGCTATAATGTAACCATTTTACCGAAGTGTCTCCGATGAAATGTAGTATATATGTCATAAAGCCATTTATGTACGACCCAGTATCTCGCTATACGTGTACATAAGTATAGCATTATGACGAATATAACGGAGGAAGTCAAAATAGAGTTTAATAATACTCAAACGGACTATTTACGGTTAAACTCGGAGCTTTGGCGGTTACAATAACCAGATAGACAATATGCAGCTATTTAAAACAATATATTCGAGCTTTATGGCAATATATAAAAGTTCAAACAGGTAGAAAATGTATACTCATGTATGCACTACATTACGTCATAACAAATATTTATAACTGAAAAACCCATGTTATATCAAAATAATCCCCCTCCCCCCTTAATGGTCTAGAATTTAAAAAAAAAAAGAGATTTAGTTTTTTTCGGATATTATTAAAGTTTAACTATTCAGGAACTTCTGTACAAGACTATTTTTTTAAATTTTTCGAAATTTATATTATTTATTGAGATATAGCTTTTTGACCGTAATGATCCTACTGTGTTTCATCCCTCCACAAAATTTTAAATGCGTTTTCCTTGAAACTGTCTTTCGATACGATACCCACGATTTTTCAACTTATACTGAACCGATTTACCTGAATTTTTTACAAACTTTTCTTTATAGACCTATCATCAATATGAACCTCGCTCATCCACCCAATTTCCGATTTAACCATTTTTTAAAAATTCGAGAAATTCAAAAAAAGTTGTAATTTTTGTTTCTTCATGTTAAAAACAATATTTTAACTTGGCTAATATATATAATGGCGACATTATTCTACATTAATAAAATATACAATTTTTTTTCTTTTAATTATTTGAAGAGCCAAAATCATGGGAATTGTGAGATGCCAATTTTTTGAGGCCCCCCATTATATCAACTTCTAGGATTAAAACTTTGACTATTTTAAATTTTCATTTTTTTATATATTTTCAAAACATTAATTAATAACTTGTAAAAAGAAATATTGTCAAAATATTGTTTGCTTTGTTTTTGCGGTCTTTTAAAAATCGCGAAAAATTTATAACTCTAGACCAGAATACAAAGCCAAAGCGTCAAAATTTTCAAGATATATCTTCAATATATAAATTACATAGTTTTATAAAGCAATAAAAATAAGTTAAAATTTATTCTACTTAGTACCCTAAATAAAACTAGGTGTAAGTAGCATTTTTCCTTAAGGTAAGTTGCATTAACAAGTTTAAATAATTGACTTAATCAATTAGAAATCAAAATACTAAATTATGAGTGATTTATAAGCATACCGCCAGCATAATAATGTGAGAAACAACTGCATATTATTCAATTATGAGTAAATTTTTCAAGCATGTTAGTTATTTTCAATAAATAGTTACACATTATTGGAAAACGAACACGCGCATAAAATATACACAGAGTATTTTCAAAAAACGTAGCCGGTTATTCCAGACTTTAATTAATTTTTACAATTAAAAGTGGTCTTTAATATTTTAGTACGTTCATTAGAACCAGGAACTCTATTGCCATACAGAGTTTCATTGGAATTGGCAAAACATTTTTTTTACAATCAGTTACCAAGAAACGACCCGACCGATTTTGCTAAATACTCAGCACGATTACCAAATAATATCTCTCTGATAGTTTTTGAATTTTAAGAATCAATTGAGAATTTTTACGAAAACGTGGACAAAATTATGCACTTTTTGCGATGCCCTCAAATAGTCAAATTATGACTAATACATGCACACATATTATACGCATACTTTTTCCAAATTTGGTTTCATATGGTTCAAATTAACTTGGAACGTCGAAAAAGCAAAGTCAGCAAATGGCATTTTCTTGCGAAAATATAAAGCTTATTTTTCGGAAAGTTGAAACACATAGTAAGGCTAAATGTAAAAACATAGTAAAATTGTATTTCCACATACATGAATCACTTTCTAACAAACATAGAAAAAACAGTTATAAATTTTCAATAACTATGAACCAAAACTTATATTTGGATGTATTTTCATATTATTATATTAACCATAAAGACAGCGATCTTCATGGCATTGAGCTTTTTTACCGGAAAGCGGCTACCGCGAGGTGTGGGTCGCACTTGGTTGAATCAAATTTATTTTTCACTTTAGAAACTAAAGTCAGTGTGGTAACGTAAATAATTAATAAAGTTTAATATAAATATAATTTCTGCTCAAGTAGAACTTAGTGACATATCATTTATTGTAATAAGAACTTGCAACAAATACGTTAATTATACCATTGAATCGGTGTTTTATACAATTCACAGTCATAGAGGATAAAATATAACTTAGCAATCTGAGTCATCAATAAAGATATCGACGATCTTTTTATGATCTGGTCTTATAGAAAATAATTTATGGTTTTTGTCTTTCCTTTCGTATGTTAATAGAACTTCTATATTTGTTATCAGAATATGACATTAGCACTAATTGCAAGTATGG
The DNA here is from genome assembly GCF_003426905.1 of Ctenocephalides felis. NCBI lineage: Eukaryota > Metazoa > Arthropoda > Insecta > Siphonaptera > Pulicidae > Ctenocephalides > Ctenocephalides felis. The sequence goes on along the minus strand of NW_020538040.1, from coordinate 42,629,113 downwards.
ATCTAAAAATGTCGTCAACGAACCACTGATAGTTGGAAACCAAATTCACCATTCGAACCGAACTAATAAATATATATAGTTGACCGCCGACCATATTTTTGATCTCGGGTGCCGTTGGCCACTATGTGTTTTATTTGCCTTTATTTATGTTATAATTAATCTATAATAAATTTTATTACTCCATTCACTATTATTCATTTCAAATTGGCAAACAAAAATTAAGCCAAAACTGAGTGTTCGGCGTAAGTAGTTAAAATTTTCACGAGATGCTGAATTGCTGGACACACTAATCGGAGTGGTCGGCAGTCAACCTGTTAATAAATGCAAATTATTAATTAACTTACCAGTCGTTGCGGCGTCTCAGCTTTTTACGGGGCCTCCGGTTCACGGCGCCTCCACGAGAGCCCCACTAGACATGTCGTGGACCCGACATTATGTGACAGCGCGCTTTGTACGCTAGCTCGCGGGCGCTGAAAATAATCCATATTTATTAAATTTTCGTAAATTTTATTATTAAAATCTGCAAAACTTTTTTATTGTATCTTTACGTTTCAAATTGCTTATTTGCCATAACCACAAAAAACACATGATGTGTAATGCATATATGATTACTCTAACAATTATTCTCTTTATAGTTAAACCACCTCTCATAGGGCTATAATATTTTGAACGATTAGGTTCGATTATCAACTCTATCACTGTGCGAAGTTTCATCAAAATCCTTGAAGAGTAAACCTGAGGTTTCCCTTTTGAGTTTAACTCTAAATAGATTTAGAGTAAGTACAGTGTAGGGTTTGTGGGTTTTCAAAAACCGGTTTTTTGGCGAAAATTATGGAATTCGAAAACCGGTTTTTTAGTAAAAAATCGGTTTTTACTGTATGAATGGAAAATGACAAATATAGCCAAATATAAAAGATAGATGAAAGCTTTTTGATTATTGAAATCATATCGGTTCAATAGCATTTGATATCTTATCAGTCTGCAATAATTCCCAGAAAAGTTTTGTATATATTAATTTAGATTTTTATACCAGTGTATATATTAATTTAAATCAGTGTGACTTCTGGAAGAAGTAACTTCCTCTAATCAAACTTAAAAAAGAGTTTTAAACCCTAGAACCCGCAAATTAAATAACAAAAAACTTAGAATTATTATATCAGACTTTAAAAACAATAAAGCATAATTTGGTCGCAAGTATGAGAGTATTTTCCATTTCAGGAAATTTTGTGAGTAGACAAAGGACACGTCTAAATGCAATTCGATAGACGTTCTCTTCTTTTAAATAATATTTTATTAAACAAAAAAACAATTAGAATGTTTAAAATTAATAAATTAAAATTGCTCGGAACAGATAATATCAAAGTTTAGCTTAATTGTTTTTAAAACTAAAATTGATATTAAAAAGTATGCATCAACATGTATCTAATATTTTTTTATTTATTTTTTAATTTAATGAATTTTTGTTATTTATTAATCTATTATTTTTATTTATTCGAAAACTTTCCTTTCACTATCATGAAAATATTTTCATTATTATATGTGAAAATAATGCATAAATGACGAATAATTTTTTTCAAAGTTATTTGATCAAGATAAAATATTTCATTTTGTTTCCTATCTATAAAATTAAACAATAAATAAATTCAGCCAAATACTGCTCTAAATATTCGAGCAAAAATTTATTTTTTATATAAAATTCGAAAACCGGGTAAAACCGGTTTCTTAGTGAAATTAAAATTCGAAAACCGGTTTTCTGAAATGTCGTTTTTTGTATAAACCCTATGTGCAATGCATGTATGATTACTCTAATAAGTATTCTCTTTATAGTTAAACCACTTCTCATAGGACTATAATATTTTAAGGGATTCGGTTTGATTATCAACTCTATCACTGTGCGAAGTTTCATCAAAATCCCAGAAGAGTAAACCTGAGGTTTCCCTTGTAAGATAAACCTTAACTCGATTCAAGTAAGTACAGTGTGAGAGATTTTCTGTTTTACACTACAGTATCGCAAAGTGTAATTTGAATTTGAAACATATTTTAATCTATATTCTCAAATGAAATTTGATATTACTACAATATCATATATGAGTGACCGCAACGCGGATTAGAACTCAGACCCTTGTGATTGCAAAGTCGATAGTGGACTACCACGTTAGGCTCGTTTATGTGAATACATTTTTTAGGTCTAAATATAGATAAACCTATTTGAATGATTTAATTTGTGCTGATAATACAAAGAAAACAGTTTTTAGAAAAGTCTCGACTTACCTACTCATAGTATTGAGTTCGATAAATATTGTAATAATTTTGTCCTCCATTTGATGTGCAATTTATATGTAAAAAAGAATTCTAAGCAGTTATTATAAATTCGACTCCAAGCGACCAATCAGTTAGAAATTTGAATAAAACTTTCGAACCTTATGCAAAAAATTTTTCGTAATTGATATGTTTGATATTTCCACACTGAAAATTAAACTAGTGGTGTATGGCATAGTGCCTCAAGGCAAATTCTGGAACTTCCCGTACCGTAATTAAACATTCGAGAACACATTGGGTGATGAGCATATTTTATAAACAACTTATGTGTACGTTTACAAGAGTCCATTTTTTTTAATTTACAAAATATTCTCACATTTTTGTGAAAAAACAATTAATTTTTAATTTTTCAAAATTATGAAAAATGTCGAAAATTTGAATTTTTGGAAACTTTGTTTTTTTTGAAAGTTTCGATTTCTTTTAATTATTAAAATTACTAAATTTTCTGTAAATGCATTTTTTGCGCACCATTTACTCAAGCAAAATGTTTTTTGAATTCAATCGGATAATCCAATCTCTTAAAAATTCCATAACCGTTTTTACACCTATTTGCTATATTTATTTGCTTTTAAATAGATAATAATTATATTACGATGCTTTTGCTTTAAAAATAAATGATGCGTTCATAAATTATTTCTTTGTAAGCCACTATTTTTTAATTAGTTGGTAAATTTTAATTATTTCTGTATAATATTGAATATATACATATAAAGTCATAATACACTAACATATATTCAAACATACAGAACATACAGATGTCCTGAAGATGGAACGTACCTAGTTCCGAAACGTCGACAGTAAATTAAATAAATAAATAAAGAAATTGTTTATTAATGAACTTGTTTTTTATTAATAATAATAATAATAATTTCAGGAGTCTTCAGGAAAAATCAACTCCTTGTACTAAAAAAAAAAGCCTTAAACCAACCGCTGCGTTTGGATCAAAGCTCTTTATTGATTAGAAACTTGAACTTCACGACTTGACTATAAAAGCGTTCTGAAAAGCTTTAACCTGTGATGCTGCATAAAAAAATAACATTGGATAAAGTGACGAGTTCACAAACAAAATGTGCATCATTACATTATGATATATTGAATAGATATGTAAAAGATTATGCACTTAAAACCTTTATTAAAAATTGAGACGATATGTAATATGTCATATAAATTCTAATAACTAATTTATGTTGATTTACATATTTTTTAATTTTTAGTAAGAACAGGGCTCTATTGAAAAGGATTTTCTTACGATTAATGAATTTGTTGGATAAAAATATTACGTGTCAAAAAACTTAAAATATATTTTAGTCATTTTTAACAGAAAAATCTGTCAACTTATATTGAACACAGTTTCAGTTAAAGAGCGTATATTTAGCAGATATATAAACTGATAGAAGAATGCATTTTCTATCAAAAAATCCTTATGCAAAATAGGTTTCCCAAAAAAATACATGAAAAACTAAACGGAGTTTATAGTAATTTTATGCTAATCAATTTGACATGTTCGTGGATAACTAGATTCGAGTATTAATTTTGTTCATTCCTGTCATTTATAATTGGGTGGGTGATCGAAAAACAAAATAGTTGTTTTTACAGATTCAACAAAAAAAAATTAATAACAAAAAATGATATAAACTTAAAAAATATAACTTGAACAAAAAAAGCGCAAAATAAGGATGGAATTAACGTGCAATTTGCACAATAAGGATGTTAATTCTGGATAAACAAAAAAAGTAAGTATAAAGTTATTATATATTATATATATTAATAGATACAATTTTCTGTTTTTCTAATTTACTAACCTAGTTATATTTCTTTTAGTGCCAATGAAAAGTTTTATCAAGTCCAGTGCCTATCAGAAGTCAACAAAACAATAATGAGCAATAATGAATGTTAAGGAAATTCGACTAGAATCTTAGATATACAAATGCCAAAAAAATGGAAAAAATTAAGCATTCTTAAAAATCAAATGCACTATAAATTTTAAAAAAAATGTGTCCGTAAATAATGTGACTGCCAACTTGTAAAAATGTGATTGTACCAGTACATTGTACGTGAACAACGATTGTTTTATTTTTAGAAATAGTTTTGAAAAGTTATAGTCAGAATTAATCATAGTTACATTTTCAGACCATTTTTCGGTAAAAATATATTAATTTTATTTAACTTGATTATTGAATATACTCGTCATGGAGCAGTAGCAGATTTCTGTGTATAGATAAGTATATTCGTCATGAGTATAATAAAACAGTTTTAAATTTAAAATTTTCAAATTATTTAAATTGAAATTTTTGAACCAACAAAATGTATTCTAAAATGTGAAGTTACAGGTGTTGTGAATATTTTGAGGCTATCACTGTATAAAATAAGTAGTTATAACTAGCATTTTACCTTAAAACGAATTGCATGAACTTCCCGAAATGTTGAAATAGTATACTTAATAAGAATTAAGATTTTATACTTAAATAATATTTTTAAACTGTTTTCTTACATTTACATGTATTATATATTTCATCGAATTTAATCTCTTTTTATATACGTAATATATGCCTCTTATAACAAAGAAGTAACATTTTGAAATTTTGTGAGAAATTCATCTTTTTCATGCATCCACAAAATAAATGTCAAAAAATATGCGTTTAAAATTAACTAATGTGCAATTATGTTAGGAAAATTATTAATAAATTAAGTTAAGATAATTATTAATTAAGATTTACAATTAATTATTCAAATCTAAATATTTGCTAGCTTAATTAATAATCTATGAAATAAAGTATTACTTAAAATTATCAGTAAAATAAATTATCTGTATTTTACTCATAAGTTGTTCGTTGTGTGAAGAATATTTTGTGTAGTTATTTTGCAACTTTAAGAGAAATTAATCGCGTAAAGAACTAATTGAAAGTGGCGTTTTGCCATAAAGCAAGTTGCAAAAACTTCCAAACTAGGTGTAATAATTGACTAAATTAACCTAAATTGAAATTTAAATATAAAGTAAAATTTTCGACTGTTTGTTTGGATAAAAAATAAGACATTAAAGTCTTGATTAACAAAAATTAAATTATAACAAAAAAAATTATATCCAAACAATTGATATC
>NW_020538040.1:42591042-42622696 GCF_003426905.1 Ctenocephalides felis | reverse complement strand
TGATCGACTTATATATTTCAGCCTAGAGACTTAGGAATAGCAATATCAATCCTACGCTTTAAATTAATAAACATGATTTTTAACGTTATATCAATCTCGCAATGAGATACGTTCTTATTTTTCAAACTGTTTAGGCATTTCACTGTTTTTATACAAATTCAGAAAAATTAGATATATTTTGTTAATTTTAGAAATTTATATTAGATTTTTTGATTGAAAGGTAGGGTTTTAATAGGAATTGAACAGGAAATAAAGTCACTTTCAACTTACATTAGTTAATGTAATTAAATTAAATTAGGTGCCAACAGATATAATTGTTCTATTGACTTTTGGTATGAATAATTCAATCACTTCAAATGTAGTCAAAAAATGTGCTTTGCTCAATTCTTTGCTCATATTTTTTACCAAGTAATTGCAATTATTTATGATTGAGCGTGCATCGAAAAATGTAACGACGCCCGATCTTTAAACTCAAATTAAAATATATTATCATCATATTCGATATAAATAAATCTGTGTCATAGCCATTATCATTTTAATTTTCTAAAAAGAAAACTCCTTTTTCCTCACCTCAGAAAAAATATTTATTTAATTTATTTATTTCATTTTTGTTTTGCAGATATGAGATGGCCTTCATCAAGAGCTATTGAACTAAAATTATTCTAAATTTTAGTTATCAAAAATTAAATTGACAGTCTTTATAAGTATTCACAAACATTTCACAAATGTTAACATTTATAGTTCGGGTGTTTTCATATATATTTTTAGTGAATGTACAATTTGATTTTTAATGAGTGGCAAATTTTGAAAGATTTTTCGTTACACGTATCCTGAAGGAAACATCCCATATTCCGCAGAAATGTAGATTCAAATAAAAATTAAATTATCAATTATTTGTTTGTAAAAAAAATTATTCTACGTTTCGGGGATACGGAATGGCTCTTTCTTCAGAAACAATGAAGCTAAATTTTTCTAAATTAGGCGCTCGTGAAAAATTCAAATTGACAGTCTTTATACGTATTCACAAATGCAAATATTAGTAGCTCGAGTTTTTTTTATTATTTGATTTTTGGCTTTCGATTTACATCATTGGCCATTAAACCTATTTTAATTTATTTTCACATAGAATTTTTAATGAACGTACAGTTTGATTTTCATTGAGTGTCTAATTTAGACAAATTTCTAGTCTCATAGTTTCTGAGAAAGAAAACGTCCCATGTCCCCGAAACGTAATAAGGAATAAATGAAAAAAAAAAACTATTTAATAATTTTATTTTAGAAAAAAAAAATCAAATCATATATTTGTTTAGTCAAAGCGAACTGTTACATTTATAATTTTAGTTGCAATTTAATGGTATGCTACTAAAATGCAGTTGAGTATCCATCCACGTGCGCATGTGGATGTGCACCAGCGCTGGTGCACACTTCAATAACTGGCTTATGATAAAATAATAATATAATATACAAACACACACACACACACACACACACACATATATATATATATATATATATAACTACAATTATAATTTTGTCTTTCAGTACGGAATAAAAGTGCTGCAATGCACCGGCGCAAGGAGGCCTGTCACAAATTCCTCGATGATTTCCAATTCAGCCAGCAATGACAATAGACCATAGATAGCTTCACAATAAATCTCGATTTCTTATCAGTCATTCAATTGGATAGCGATCGAGCGATTGTCTTCGGCAGTGATTTTTGTAAAATTGCGTAATTATGTGATAACTGTGTGTAAGGTCAACAAAAGCAATATTCCAGTCTATTATACGAAATATAAGATTTATGCAGTTGATCGATTTTATACTTTTACATTGATTTTAGTCGTCTGATGCCATTCATCAAAGTTGTGACAAAGTGCAGCATTGTTTGGTATGTATTTTATAATATTTGTTTATTTAGAAGCCAAATAATTCATAAATTAGCACATGTTAACCATTTCGATTTGTTACGAAAATTATTTTAATGAATTCTTACCAGCATTCTTTTATTATTAATTTTACACATATAATATTATTTAATATATATAACAATTATTGTAGGTTTTCGTATGTAAGTTTTGCATAATATTAGATGCATAAAAATTAATCGAATTGATATTAGATGCATAAAAATTAATCGAATTTGATCATAAAAAAACTTAACAAATTCAGCATTTCGTATCGCACGTGTACGTATTTCGGATGATAATTTGTTTACAGATGCCAAAATAATGAATTTGTTTCTGCAATTTAATTATAAAATATAATTTCGATCAAAATAATGAACATTTTCCAGCAATTTTACATCGATTGTATATTACGTTATTAATCAACATTGAATAAATTTACGTTAGAATATATTGTTGCATAATAATTTTTATTAATAATATAAAATAAGTCCGTAGGAACTTATTGAGTTTGCTCGATATAATATAATTTAATCAATGATTTAGGATTTGCTTGATAACATTTTATAGTGGCCTATTGAATCCTATTGAATTAATAATTAGTTACAATATATTCTACGGACTTATTGAGTGTTATTATTTATTTGCATGATCTCATTTTAAAGGAAAACAAAATTATTACGATTGAAGCGTTATTGAAATGAGGTATCTTCAAACTAATAATATATTTATCCAGTGCCGAATTTAAATTTTTGCCGCCCTATTATTGATAAATTTATATTGATGTTTATAAAAATGCATAAATAATTTGAAAAAAAAATTTTTTTCAGAAAAACTATAAATTTATTGATTTTCAAAAATTAAATATTCATTATTTTTTTTTAATTTTCATAGATATAAATTAATTAAACTCTTTTAATAGATATATTTCACTTAAATTTTCAAAATTGTAATACACAAAATTTTAATTCGATACATAATGCATAAATCATATTTCTTGAAATACAAAATGTTATTAAGAAGAATTAGTTGCCCCTATTGTAGTTTCACTACTGTATTGACCTCGAATTTTATAATAATACTGAATTAATATGCTCATCAAATTTTGATCTGACAATAAATATTGGACTTTGCATTCACCAATAATTTATATTAAATGGAGAAATAATTATTTCATTCCATATAATGATTTAAATTTATTTCCAGGTTTGCAACACCTGCAATATTTTATTTACTTCAAGTACATATTCTAGAATTCGAGTCTTCTATAGAATGGCACGATTTTTCAGTTATATAAGATCAAAACATCGTACATTTATAACCAGTTAACTCTGATTGACGAATAAACTCGCTATGAAGAAATGGCAGAATTTTATGTGTTGTCATGCCATTTAAAACAACTATTAGCTATTTAATTGTAATTTTTGGTATAAAAATAAATAAAACGTGTTCTGAAATTTTAATATATTTAAAATATTTTGAGGCCGATGTAAAATAAATAGTTGTAAGTGGCATTTTACCTCTAAATCAACATTTTACCTTACTTATGGTAACACAAAACGTCCGTATAGCTTAACGAGAGTGCCAGTTTTTTTTATTTCTTTTATTAATAATAATCAGAACATAATTACATTCAACAAGTTATGTAGTTTTACATTATTTAAATATAATCATAGATAGCAGTTACACCAGTGGGTAATTACTATTGGATATAAATTCCTGGATTAATTTGATCCAGATCATTTGATAGGTCATATTTTTTTTTAATTCTTCTAAATTCTGGTTTAACCCCTTAACTTACAATGGCGAGCAGAGACAGCGTACGATGGCTAGGCCAAACATAAATATAACAGGCATAGCCTGCGTACGATAATCGGCCCAGAAGCAAGTATTACAAAATATTTATTTATACAAAACTAATTTATTTTTATTTTTGTGATAAACCGTGTGAGAAAATAGTCACAAACTCTACTACTTTGGCCCGATATTTTCGATTCTAAATCGTAAGTTAAGAGGTTAAGAACATCGGAGCAACGACTGAATTAGGGTGATTTTCTAGTTTATGATGGTGATTGGTGCATCTTGCTCTTAAAAAGCCTTCAATATATAGTACTTTTAGATAATCGTGAAAAGTTTTATTGAGTGTCACAGTTAACAAGCTAAAATATTCAGTGACTCAGAATTCACCGACAACAATTTTTTGACTATTCAAGTTGTGAATGTTTAAATATAATATTACTCGGTTGACCTCATTGGGCTAAAAACATAAAACAAATGTGCTGTTTTATTGTTTTCTACACTGAACAGATGGTCTATCATGTATAAATTAATTACTCTTTAAAGAACACATATTTTAAAGGTTGAATATTTTTTCGTAAACATTTTTGAGGTTTAGTTGAAAATATATTTTATACGCGTATATTTTTCTTATTTATTCAAATTATTCAGATTTAATCTAGAAATTAACTTATATAGAATTGAACCTAGGGGTAAATTTACGTGCTACAGTAGTGGCGCGCCCCTATGGAGTGCGAAAACAAGTAAAATTGATGTAATTTATAAAAGATGGAAGAAACGCGATTTTATGATTGTTTCTGGATCTATATAACGAAAATTCATTAAAATTTGTAATTAAAGCATTAATCGCCTAGTCAGTCATATGCGTTTACGAAGAAGTTTTACATGAGCCATCTTTGACGCATGTCTGACATACGCGGTTTGGTAGGAGAAAAAGTTTTAATTTAGGACTTTGTCAGTCATATACAGTGATGCGAACCTTACAATTTTAACTGTAAATCTACATTTTTTTGGAAATGATCTCGGTTTTGAATTTCGAAGCGAGTTTTTGAGGATTTTTGGATCCCCCTCCCTCTTAGTGGTACATGGTGATATTCAAAATTACCTCCCCTCCCCCACCAAACATCACGTGTATTTTTAGTTACGTGAAAAAGCTGTGAAATTTTTGATTTTTTTTTTGAAAATATTTTTTTTAACTTCCCGAAGGAGAAGTTTATGTTTTCATCAAAAAATCCGAATCGCTAATTTTATGTTTTCTCGACGTTTCGAGCCATTCTGAATCGAATGAGACCAAATTTGGAAAAAGTATGTGTGTGTGTGTGTGTGTGTGTGTGTGTGTGTGTGTATGTGTGTGTGTGTGTGTGTGTGAACAGATTTTTTTGCCGTAAATCGACGTTTTCTCCAAAACGGTTGGACCGATTTCAAAAATTTAAAAGCCATTGATGTATCTCGATGAGGACTATCGTCTCTGAGTTTTGTGCGGCGTTCGGCCGGGCCGTTTCTTTGTAAATTGCAGAAAAGTGAAAAATTTTTCGTCCACGTTTTAGCCCGCAATTCTGAATCGATTCTGAAAATTCAAAAACCGTTCGATAGATATTGGTTGGGAATCGTGCTGATTAGTTTTTGGTAAAGATCGGCCGGGCCGTTTTCTTGTAATAAAGTTTTTAAAAAAAAAATTTTGACGATTTTTATGATTATTTTTTTGACGATAGATACCATAGTTTTCTAGGTCATACTAAAATATTACGGTCCTACGACAACTGGTTCAGCTTTAAGAATTCGTCAAAGTTTGCAAAAATCAGTATGGTCTTTTTGGCATTTGTCAAAATTAGACTTTTGATCGACGTTTTCTCAAAAACGCCTGAACCGATTTTAGAAATTTAAAAGCCATTTGATGTATTTCGGTGAGGACTATTGTTTGTCAGTTTTGTGCAACGATCTGCCGAGCCGTTTCTTTGTAATTTGAAAAAAAGTGTTGAACTTTTCGTCCACATTTAAGCTCATCCTACCGAACCGATTTAAAAAAATCAAAAACTGTTCGAAAGATATTAGTTGGGAATGATGCTGATTAATTTTAGGTGAAAATCCACCGAGCCGTTTTCTTGTAATTAACTGTTAAAAAAAAATTTAAGCCGTTTTTCATGGAACTTTTTTTGGCGATATACATCATGGTCTTATAGAACTTACTGTAATATTACGGCCTTACAACAAGTAGTTTAATTTTAAAAATTCGTCAAACTTTGCTAAAATTATTATCGTTTTTATTAAAAGTAGGATTGATGAAGTATATTATTTACACATTTTTTTGATCAAGTCGATTATTTACACATATCGGGAAGTTCATGTAATTTGCCTCAAGGCTAAATACCAAACCAACTAGTTTTTTAAATAAATCGATACGATGAAAAAATCTATATCGAGCCATGATTAATAGTATTGTAATCGGTTTTTGGGATGAATAGAAGAAAACTGCTATACATTATTAACTTCCCGTAGGGTAAGTTATTGTGATGGGCCGAAAATCGAAATTGAAAATTTTTACATTTCTCGACGTTTCGAAGGTTTCTGAACATTTTGGCATACCTCAGAAAAAATGGATGTGTGTGTATGTATGTATGGATACAAATTTCCGTGATACAAAAGTCACGTTTTCGGGCGCACGGATCAACCGATTTGAACGGCTCAAAAAACATTCAATTCCTATAGATAGGGAGATGTGCTGATTAGTTTTGGCAAAGGCAGGTCCAGCAGTTACGGAGATAAGAGCAAAGAGTGCAGAAAATCGAAATGGAGTTTTTGAGAGAACGGAGCATCCGATTTGAATGATCTAAAAACATTCAATTAGTAATGATTGGGAGAAGTGTTAATTAGTTTTTGGCGAAAGCAGGCCTAACCAATTCGAAAATACGAAGCTATGTGTAAAAGATGGCAGTTTTTGCGAGAACTAAGCATCCGATTTTAATGATTCAAAGAACTTTCTGCTTGTCTTAACAAAATAATTGATTTTGGAAAATAAAATTTTTTGTCTCAACTTTTTTTTTTCAAAAAAAAGTTTTTGTATATCAAAAATAATTCAGATTTTATTTTTAATTCTGACTATACCTCTAATATACTTTAAACAAATAATTTCAACTTTGCAATTCAGTTTATATAATTCTTATAAGTATTAGACAATGATTCAATATTTATTTATAATAATCTATTTGAAAACATTCAAAATTCCTTGAACATTTCGTTACGGAACGGGAAGTTCCAGCATTTTGCACGATGCCATACACCCCACTAGTGTTTTTCCAGGAATCTTGTTAATTTTTTTTTGTATAAAGTTTTCTCGATACGTTTTGAACTAAATTATCTAATAAAGGTACCATGACCCATGTGTATATTTTCTTGATATCGTGGCAATTAATATGTTAATTTAATTAATATACACATACACATACATTTCGGGACAATGTATTCAATATGCAATAAATAATTTTAATTTTAATTAAGCTTGTTTAGGGTCTATAAATAGAAATATTGACTATAGTATTATCAATAAATTATTTTAGACTATTCAAATTTGTAATCAATACCTAATTGATTAATAATTAATGTGTGCACTTGAGTAATTTGTACCAAACATTTTTCAGCAGAAGACTATCGCAGTGAGTTTTCCGTTACGTTCGAATATCCTGTATCGCAACGCATCGCATCGCATCGTCGTGGATCGTCCGTGTGGGCCAGTAGGCGCTCTGCATCCGCATTTTCCGTATTTTCCGTATTTTCCGAAGTTCCTAACCGAGTTACGCCCCTGGCTGCTATCAGTGGAGCCTCCTAAGCCTCGTTTTCCGCAGAGTGTACCTCTGGCCGGGAAGCGCCATGTTTTCCCATCGCACTGCTCAAGCGTCGTTCGGAGCCGTCGTATCGTATGCTCTTCGAACACATACACAGAGAGACCAGTGAAAATCGCGTCGAAATGGGTGGCACTTCTGCTAAATAATATAGTTTCGTTTATAAAAAAAAAATTGAAAAAAAAATATCCAAAAAATTCGCAACACCGCCGAGAAAGCCAAAGCATGCAGTAGGAAAGTCGCAAGTGCGAGGAAAACGTCGAGGCGCGTAAACACCCGCTACTTAAAACATAAATAGTGTCAGTGCATACATATGAATCGATAGCGTTACTGAGCATTTTTTTATATATTATTTCCTATGTATTTGGAATCCTAATATACGCACGCACGCACGTACGTGCTGCATATTTATGTTGGAAATATTTGAACTACGCGGCGGTATGAGTGTGGTGTATTTAGGATAATATTATCCCAGTATTAGTGTATTAGTGAATTTAGTGTGTGTTTTTTCAGTTTGGCACAGCTGGGTTTCGGTGTTTCGTACATTAAACAATTTTAATAGTTTTCCGATGTGCTCACTCCGAGCACTTTTTTTATAATGTTTGTGTACTATGGATACGAGTGTAAATATTTGAATTGAAAAAATTGCATCGAACATGTTTTCGGGTTACTTTTAATACATGTCGGTGCGTTGGATTCGAAGTGAACCTTTTGGAAGGAATCGCACACGAGTTATAGGTATGTGACATTCAATGATAACGTTTATATGATGTATTGATAACGTTTATTCAACAATCGGCTACATGAGCCAGATACACCTTCGACACGCTATGTGTGTGGGCGCTTTAATTTTCTAATCTTGATGTGGGCACACTTGCAGATCAATGTATTTTACTTTACCTCTAGAGATAAACTTCAAACAATTCGAAATCTAGCAGACCTGTCGTTAAGAAAATTTAACAAATCAATACATTTAAACACTATCAACATTATTAACAATTCACGCTGGGCGCTTTAATTTTCTAATCTTGATGTGGGCACACTTGCAGATCAATGTATTTTACTTTACCTCTAGAGATAAACTTCAAACAATTCGAAATCTAGCAGACCTGTCGTTAAGAAAATTTAACAAATCAATACATTTAAACACTATCAACATTTAACAATTCACGCTAGGCGCTTTAATTTTCTAATCTTGATGTGGGCACACTTGCAGATCAATGTATTTTACTTTACCTCTAGAGATAAACTTCAAACAATTCGAAATCTAGCAGACCTGTCGTTAAGAAAATTTAACAAATCAATACATTTAAACAATATCAACATTTAACAATTCACGCTGGGCGCTTTCATTTTCTAATCTTGATGTGGGCACACTTGCAGATTAATGTATTTTACTTTACCTCTAGAGATAAACTTCAAACAATTCGAAATCTAGCAGATCTGTCGTTAAGAAAATTTAACAAATCATTACATTTAAACACTATCAACATTTGACAATTCACGCTAGGCGCTTTAATTTTCTAATCTTGACGTGGGCACACTTGCAGATCAATGTATTTTACTTTACCTCTAGAGATAAACTTCAAACAATTCGAAATCTAGCAGACCTGACGTTAAGAAAATTTAACAAATCAATACATTTGAACACTATCAACATTAAACAATTCACCATTTGATAGTTAATTCTTGTCAAAAACATATCTGTGATCGTATTTTTTTTTTGACTACATGTCCAGTAGTGGAGACTGGGTTCGGTTGTGTCATGTTACGGTAGTAACAGCTAAGTTGTCATAACAGCTAAACTATACTGCTTTTGAGATAGGGTCCAAATAGAAAGATCAAGTATGTTTGTTCGAATAAATTTCCTTTTAAAGAGCCAAAAGTAAATTTTTTGTTCGATTTCTCATAATAATAACTGTTACTTGTATACAGACATAACTATGTTTGTTATTTTTTAATTGCAAACAATTAATTTTATTTTATGTGATTTGTATATTTTGTGACATGTATTTCTAACTAAATCTAACTTAACTAAAACAAAATACGATGAAGAAAAGGAAAGGAAAATTCAATACAAAAAACGAAAAAATTCACAAAGATTTCTCGTTTCAAAAATTAAGATTTGTTATATATTGTTATATTATACTCATAAGATTTGTTTAAATAATTATGTTGTGTTTCGTTACATATTTCTGAAAATAAGTCGTTATAAACCATTTAGGTGTTTATAGCTATTGTTTCTAAACCTATTTTTATGCCTGTCACAACCGTTCCTCGGTTGTGACTTTCGCCCTTTCTTGTATGATTTGATTTTATAACTGATTCATCGAATGTATGGACAGTATTTCAGTATTTCCTCGTAGACAAATGTTCACATTACCATTTAATTTACTTTTCTCTCAGCTAACTGGTAAATCAACAAAATTATTGCTGATCAAAAAAAGTGGCACAACGGTACCCAGTTTCTTCCACTACTTATTCGCAATTCTTATTCTTATACTTATACTACTTATTCAAAAACATATAGATAATGACCACGTTCTACTAATAAATGCAAAATAATTTATAATACTATGCTTCATTTATCAACTCCTCCAATATTTACTTGAATAATGCAAAAATATCTATTATGATCCATAAATTCTTTTATAATTCTAAATTTTAAATGTCAAGATCTGAACGTTTACGGAAATAAGTATCCAAAAAGAAATTTGTCAAACTTCCGCAATGCGGGAAAAATATTTTCAGAAGTGTATATCACGCGGAAATATTTTAGTCGTATCTAATTGTAAGGATAATTGAAAAACGAGTGAAATCGAAATAAGTTTCAATATTTTAATTTTTTTTTTTTAAATTAATCAATTAATTTTTATCAGTTGTAAGATATGTCATAAAAATGTGCATAAACATCAAAAAATATTTTAGTAATTCAATGGAGTTAAAAATGATACATTTGTTTAGATAATGAATTTTATTATATCAAGATTTTTTTGAGGTCTGAATTCAACATTGTTTCAAGCAAAAGCAAATATTTTTTATATTATAAACCTATCATATGTAAGATATAATTTTGGTATTGGCTACAAATATAAAATTCAAGAATGGTGTCTTTTGTTTAATATCGATGTGCCTTAAAAATACATCTCTTATAATAGAATCCTATACTTAATAAATCAATCTATATTAACTATGTGATAAACACACGTTTTGGGTGCATCAGCAGTAAATTTTCTAAAATTTGCAAAGGGGGTAAGAATCTGATATATATTTTTATATATTATTTACAACGTTTATTAAAATACCGAGTTCATAATGGGGTCACTTAAAAATGGCATTTGTTAATTAACATATAACTCAATAAGTTCATGGGATTATTTATATGTGAATATTGAAATTTTGAATAATTCCTAGTTAAAATGAGTACCTTAGTATTTCCGTAATCTGCAAAATAACATATATTAATACTAAAAATTACGAAAATCCCCATTCAAACTACGTATTATTCTAAATTGCAATATCCAAATATCAATCACCCTACGGAGTTATTGATTGATGCTTTATGTTATTTCTAATACTTAGTACACAATAAATTGATCAAATTAAATCGGTATTACAGTTGCTTTTACATCTAAAAATCCGCTATTTAATATTGTGGAATAGTTGTGCAACCCTGCATCTTTTATTACCTAACTGCCATCAATGTATGACTCCTCATGATCAAACTTATTTGCAAATATGTATACAATACTAGAATCTACTGCACTCACTATAGAGCCGCCACCACTTTTGTTTATATTTTATATAATATTGTGAAACTCAAGGTCTGAATAAACTGTCCAACTTAGATACATCATAAGCCTATAATGTTTTTTTTTTTTTTTTTTTTTTTTAAAACTTTATTACTAATTATTTTTTCTTTTTATCTTACATACTACATATATTTTACTTTTTCTTTACATATTTTTACTGTTTATTACATTTTTCTTTACTAATACTTCTTCCAAAGGCAGGTCCGTGGGTTGAGTTGAAAATGCACTCAATCATGGTTGCACGATGTCAGAGCCTTTACATTTTTCTGTTGTATAGGGATACAAATCGACTTCCTTTTTGTATTTCAAAGCGATACAATCTTAGTACCTCTTTACTTCCAAGTGGCATGTTGCCGCTACAGCTATGCCCACGAAAGGCCATTTTCACTTGAGAACATATTTGAAATCTATGATTTCAAGTGAAAATTTGGTATCAAGCTGCTTTGATACCGAACCGACCGAGGTTGAATTCGAACCCGGGACTAGGATTTGCTAGCCCACGTTCTTACCACGGGACCACGGCCGGCCCATTATTTTGTGACCTATTACTAACCAAATATCGTTACGTTACTTTCATTGTGAAAAGAATTAATATTTTACTTGAATTATTATTCTAAACGTGCAATCATATGCTATCATAAGACTATTATACTATTTTTTAATGCAATAACTAGTTATACTGATCAACATTAGAATGAAATGAAGTAAAACATTTGTTTAATGCACTTAATTAAAATGCACATCACATTACAGTTTACTTTAGTAGAAATCGTTTACCAACTATATTGACCAACCGTTTATTTTCACGTAGTTACACTACAATGTTTGGTTTTGATTTCCATATAAAATCTTCATAAAAACGCCTTTTCATTAATTTTTACTCGCTTCGCTTACTTACAGCATTAGTCATACCTACTTTTCTTTTTTACATTTTATGCATCTTATACATATTATACATCATATCATGTACAATCTTTATCATATCATATACTATCCAATTTTCTTCATAATTGGCTTCTTCATTTATCATTCCCTTCTAACCTTGCTTTTTCTTCAGATTTCTGATTCTATTCTATCTTAAACCAATAATTCAAAATCTACTTAATTTCAATTTAACAAATCAAGAATGGCAATTCAGGCAATTCTATGCCTGTGCCAGGATTCTCCTCCTGTGAGTCGGGCATGCTGCTGACTGAGCTACTATAAATCAAGTTGTAAAATAACTTAAAAAGTCCCTTATAGTGACATGTTGGTTTATTATAAACTATTTTTGATCAACATAGGCTGCACAATTATTATCACGAATTGTTTATAACAATATTGAAAAATATAATTGATCATACCGATGTTTCTTACACAAAATAGTATATTAGAGACGGTTTCTACAATAAAATGAAGAACAAAATATTCAGATTACTAACAATTAAAACATTTGAATGTACATGATGTACTAATTACGTTCAATTTTTATTTTTATTTAATTTTCTATATTTTTTTATTTACATATATTTACAAATGTTCAGTCGAAGGCATATTTAATAATTGAATACCATAGCGCCAAATTGGCTTTAAGTAATGACTTTTTTGGATTTAGTCCCTAATAACCAGTAGTGATTTTTAGTTTTAGTTCTAGCTGTTGCCGTTTATTCTTAATATGGATTTTCCTATTAAGCTTCCTATCAAAGTATATACCAAGATATTTCACATAGTCTTCTTGAGGTACTTGAGGGTTTCCTCACAGGTGGACAAGTCTTTTTTCTAGGGGTAAATGTCACATATATCGACTTCAAATAATTCATTTCATTTTCACATCAATATAAAAATGATCTTTTACAAAAATCATGGGTTCATCGGCTTTGTGTCCTGTCGATGTCATTATAATCGGATTTTACTGTTTATATATTATTAACCACAATCAAAAAAACTTTATAGTTTTATACGCTTGTGTTGTGATGCCTTTCGGGCTTTAGAAGATAACCTACGGTTGGCATTTTTGTGTTTTATATATTCATATTATAATTTTTATACTTGTGTTCAAGGGCTACTTTTATTTAGAGACCTATTTCCATCTATATTTTCAAGTGACACTACTGCTCGACAGGTATCGAACCTGGAACAAATACACGGGATAGCTTTGTCTACTATCAATTGCTAAGTTAATTATTAAGTTTCTTATCTTTAATTATGACAATAAACAGCATTAAATACTTTGTCTTGTGAGAAAAAGGTTAATTGTTTCCACCTTAAAAATTAAATGTTTGATACTCGCCTTGAACTGGCTGATGTCAAGCAAGTTAGTCGCATTGGTTTTACTTGGAAATATAGATTGAAATATGTATTCAAGTGAAAAAAGCTCTTAGCCATTACTGCATCAAAAGTCATTACTCTTACAGAAATTTTAATAATTAAAATCAAGTAGAGTTAGGACAATAGCTTCTATAAAAAAACAAACTTAGTTTGTAAAACGCTGTTCAAATAAATAATTAAATTAGTGGTGTATGTCGCTGTGCTTTAACACAAAATTGCTAAAACTTTTGGTACCAAAAATTAAAATTTTCAAAAATGCTTTAAAATTTTTTGAAAACTAAGAAAAATTGATTTTTGAAATCAATAAATTTTTGTAAGAATTGACTTTTTTGATAATTGTGTTTTTTGATATATTGAAGTTTTCCCAATTTTACTTATTAAAACCTCTGTAAAATATTTGATAATTTGATGCGCATATGTCTAATGATTATTTTTGACCGCAAAATGGATTCTTTTTACTTTTTTTTATTGGATCCCTAAATCCGCTCAACCTGCCTCACCAAAAATTTAAACATTTCTTCCTTTCGTCAATACAAACAAAAGGTCTTTTGAATCATTTGAATCAGAAGCTTCGTTCTCTCATAAACTTAGTTACCATTTTTGGCACATCTTGCTTAGTACATTCGAAACGGCAAAAATTTTATTTTCGATTTTTTTGCGATAACTATAACTTTACTCAACAGAAAGTGACAATAGAAATTATACTTACTCATACTTCATTATATAATATATGCTACTATCATCGGAAATATTCCATAACTCAAAATAATTAACATCTTTTCTCATTTTTCCATCTAATGTTTTTGGAGACTTTCCCGGCCAATTGACAAAATTTTCTCTCGCAGCCTTTCTATTAAATTATTATAAATCCATTGTCGGAGAATCACAAAAGACGCCTATCTACCCCTTTCTTTCGTACCCCTATCAATTTATATCTTTTAGCCCTCTATTAGTAGGAACACTGTCAAGTTCGGGTTTTTATAATGGTCGAGTCATTTTTCTCGCAATTATTGCCCTATCGCCATTCCGGCACGAAAAGTAAATATATTTTATGGGGCTTTCCAGTGCTTCCGACAGCTCTTATATATCAAAGGCTCCGCTCGAATAATTCTCTAATGGGCGACGCTTTTTAAGGATATGAATAGTTGCTCTTGCTGGAAAATGGATACCGACAAATCTCGAAGAAATTTGCATCGTTTATAGTTGTGTGTCGGTTTCATTTTGAAATGTTAACATAAGTACTACAGAGAAAACAGTTTCTACCAAACGTGAAATGCATTATTTTTATGCATTATTTTTTAATCGTGTTTTGACCTCCTACAGTTACCAGCATTTCAAAGTAAGGGGCACACCTGTGTGACAACCTAAAAATAGGTCATTTATGGGAATTAAAAAATAATAAAAACTAGTGAATCGATCTATTTAAAATTTTGAGGGTATATTTATACATGTCTTGAGAATACACAGTACAACGAGAAAATCTCGTTAAACTAGATAATATTGTCTGTACAATGACCTACGATAAAAATAAAAAATAAAAAAATGACAATATGGCGGCGTTTTATAAAAGATAGTCGAATTTTACCCAAAATTTTGATCGTTTTTGGCCTGCAAGAATTCGATTTTTGATCAGATCAAAAAATGGATAGGTCATTGTACGCAGAACTATATATAGAACATGTAAAAAAAATCGACAGTGATCGGATCATTTGTTTTTGAGTAATCACTGCAGCAAATTCAGAAAATGCTGTTTCGAGAAAAACGCGTTTAAAGATAAAATGATCGTTATACTATATACTATATATATACTCTTTAAATGGCTGTGACTCAAAAATTATTTCAGATATCGATTTAAAATTTTGGTATGTTATTTTTAAAGGTATAACCTATCGAAATATGGAAAAATTGAAAATTCGATTTTTTGAAAATTTCACACTAGGTTTGCCCCTTAAATGGCTGTTTCAGTAACGAAGTTATTCGTATTTTAATGGAATAACAAACGTATGTAACCCTGGCATAACACGATACTTTTATAGCAGAGTTCAAGAATTGAGACCATCCTTCTTACAACATGGTAATATTCTATGTTCAATAAGTTTCGAGAATTGGGCAAAATTCATAAATTAGTTCAGATTTTTGAGCTTAAAGAAAAAGCTTGAATTTTACTTTAAAGTAAAGTAAAAAATTAAAATTTTACATTTATTTTAAGGGTTATGCAACTCTTTTATAATTTTAGCGTCAATTTTATTTAAACTTTTTTATGTAGAATTGAAAAATATATACAAATATTTTTACATCAAAATACTATTTATTTTTATCGCGGGTTGTTTACCTCTAACATTTTTTTTAAATTTTTTGGACCATTTTTCTTTATTTTAATTGTATATAAAACAAAATTAAAAAATACATGAAATTCCTTTTACTTCGAAAAACTATTTATTAAATGTGCCAATTCAATTTAAATAGGATCAATTGCAGATTCGGTTTGCTCTTGCAAAGCCTATTAATATTACTCAGGAACATTTATATTTGGCGTGCTTTGCAGTGGGTAAACTATTCATAAATTTTTTGTTAGACGCTTCTTTCCTTATATGCCACATTTGCTATCAGTTATTTTCATAATAAACATTGTAATAAAATTGCTAATAAAATTTCTAGTTGTTATACTAGAAATATTTATGGCAAAACATTTGCCGAGTAAGCTAGTTAGTATAGATCACAATGTATGCCATTGTGTTGAAAAAAAATTATATGGAAACCAAATAAAAATATTTTAGTACGATTACTATAAAATATTCGTATCTTCAAGTAAGTGATTTTATAAGCACTGAAAATAATTAAATGCATGATTAAATAAATAAAATTAAATTTTTACCGAAAGTTGGTCTGCAGATCTGCAATTAATTATAAAACTATTATTACTCAAGATTGTTTCTTAGAATAAAACAGCCATTGTTCACGAATTACACTTTACGTAATTTAATTCACATTACAATGAACAATTACAGTTAGTTATACAATTAGTTGTACACAATTCGCAATTTTTTCTTTTACTGTTTTCGTAGTATAAATCCGAAGTTTTTTCAATTTTTAAATTTTTGTTGCTGATTGCAAAATTGCACTTTTTGTGTTTGCATTTTTTGGTGTTTGATCCAATCAAATTATTCATCTTTTTTTATTGAAATTCCCTTTTATTTTTTGAGTTGAGCTTGTATCATATACCAATCAAAGCTCTGTACCTGGTACCAAAACAAATAAAACTAGGTTAATAGATTTTTAGAAACATAATATTGTATCTATAGAAAATTATCACATAACATGAATATTAATTAAAAAGTAAAATAAAATATTTTAACTGATTACGTTTTTTTTGTTGAGGAAGTGAAAACATTCGTGAATCGGTTTATTAGTACAATTTCTAATTGTTTTTATTTATTTGAATCTTTTGCTTGTTTCACTATTGTGAAAACTCGCATGTAAAAATTATGCATGAATTAATGTTTACAATGCTATTTAACCCTGGTCAACTATCAATTCTTTGTTTTACTAAATTGCATAAAAATTACTATAAAAATAATTAAACTGTCAATAGTTCAAGTCAGGAACTACTTATAATAATTTTGAATTTGAAAAAAAATCGGTATTATGGAAAAATTACTATTCAAAAACAGGTTTTCTAAAATATCGCTGTTTGTATAAACTCTAATATACAGTCAACACTCCATATATATATATATATATATATATATATATATATATATAATTATGCATAACTACAAAAATTAACCAAAATTTATTTTTTAACATCATTAGAAACTTTCGTGAAATAATTTATTTATACTTCTAAAAGTATTATATAAGACATACGAATAAATTTTTTTCAAATAAAGAATTCAATACTATTTGTACTGACTATAGAATCTTTGACTAATATAAATAACAATGTTTGAAATTGCATTTATATATTTTTTAAAATTTATCTCTATTATAAAAAATATTAAAATAACTTGACACTTACGTTTATATGTTGTCACAATCGTCTTACATCAAATAAATCTTCAAAAGTCTTTTAATTTTTTTTACATTTATCAATAATTTAATTTTTGAGTTTTGTGTTTCCTTGTCCGAATTTTTTTAACTTGATTCATAATATTTTTTTTTTTTAATAAATTTTTATCCTGCTAATGATTTTCCATTTTTTATTTTGATATTTGTTTGTTTCATCAGTCGATCGTATACTAGATCGTGAACTTAAAAACAATCATTTTGCTTGCGATCATTTAATTTGACAATTACTAAACAAAATTTATGATCGAATCTAGTTATTCCTGAATATTTGGAAGTAAAATTTATTTTTATATTTTTATTGTTATAAAAGTAGCTTTATAACCCAGTAAATGTTGAAAAATCATAGATCTCACATATTGGTTTAATCAGTTTTTTAGAACGTGGTGCAGTTTTAGCAATCACATTGCCGAATCAAAATTTTGCAATTTTGTTCTAGCATAGAAATCCGCCAAAACACTACCAGGACCTAATTAAAAAGGTTCATTCTATATTAATCTTCTCAATAGATAATTTGGTCATTTAATCACTCAATAGTTAGATCATTTTGTATTTTTAAAGCCAATATTTTTACAACTAAAGATATAAGTTTGCAAAAGTATTAAAAAATTTCTAGCTGAGAATCTTGACATTAATGGATAAGTTGAAGTAATTTATACTGATTTCAGTGAAGCTTTTGACAAAATTGATCCCAACATTCTCCTTACTAATAATAAGTTATCTAAAATTGGTCTTATTTCTACACTTACTTATTTTTTAAAGAGAGTTTTCTTCAAAATCGTAAACAATTTTTCTATCTTAACGGATTTTTGAGAAATTTTGCCGGAGTTTTTCAGATGTTTCTTGATACTCTAGTATTTAATATTTTTATTAACGACTACAAGCAAACCCGACGAACTCCGTTTCGCCACCAGATGGTTTCGTGAGAAAGTTGAAGAAATTTTTTGTTTGTTTTATATTTGAAAAGGAAAAATTTGATTTTATTATACAACAGTAATGAATTTATTTCGATTACAAAAATGAAGTGTTTTTTAGTTGAACTTCTCTAAGTAAATGAAAGTGAATCCGCAAATTATCCGTTTCATTGAAGTGCTCTTTGGTAAACCACATTTTTTGTTTTTTGGTCTGACGTTAACACAAACAATGCGGATGGTTTTCCAACTCGTGAACAGGCAACGTATAACTGCCCATGTGAAAAACAATGATTTTCTAAATAATCTATTTGAAATTTATCCAGCAAATACTAAGCGATTGGCCTTGCGACTTGTTAATTGTCATTGCGAACGCAAGGCGAACTGGAAATTGCAATCGTTTGAAGTCAAACGGAAGACCAGTCGGAATCATTGGTATGTCACTAAATCGCCAGCAATTTTTGATTGAATGGTGAAATTCAGTACGTGTACATCATTATTCTTTGCAGCAAGAATTGCTCGTTGACTTAACCAAGCATAATTCTGATAATTCTCACTAATGTCATTACTCGAATTTTTAATTACGGTGCGTGAAGTTCCAGTAATTTGCATTAGGGCATGATGCCATGCACCACTAATTTTCTTAGCTATAAACCTTGCGGAGCCCGAGACCTTTCCAACGAATGCAAAATTGTCGAAATCGGTTCGTGCGTTCTGGAGTTATTTCGTCAGGAAGGAAAACCCGACTTATTTTTATATATATAGAAGATATGTCAGAAACTATTAGTTGTCTATATTTATTGTTTGCAGAGGATCTCAATTCTATCTTAAACTAAGATTGTAATTATAAGATAATAAAAAAAAATTTTTTTTTGATAGTTTAAATAGGATTAATGCCGCGTTATTGATTATTATAAATGAATAAAAAGTTAATAATTGTTTATAAAGTTTGGTTAATATTTATTTAATAAACAGTATTTTATTCATGTGTGTATTGAAAAGCTAACCACTTGGTTACTATGAAATGAACCATGTAATTTTTATTTATTTACCGTGCCAAATAAAATTTGTTTAAAAACATTTTATTGTAATTCTGGTTGGCTCATGTAATAATATTGAGAAAGATTTGATATTTAATATAATTCAACTAATGATATCATCACTTTGTTAAGATGCAGTATATTGTTTGAACTTATAAAACTCATTCTAGTAATTGTTAGTTTACTCATATATTTGCATAAGTTTTTGAAATAAATAAATACTCCGAAAAAATAACAGTTCTTATTTTCAAAATTACATCATTTTCGAATTTTCTTCTTTGTCATTTTCTTTGTATTTGTTCTTGTATTTCTAGATATGTGTTACAAAAATTAAAAATAAGTCTTTGATAAAGATTAGTAGTTTTATGTTCTCATCTTACCTAAAAAATTTCCCGAAATACTAAAAAGTTAATAAATATAAAAAAATATTAAATTCTCAGCAAATATATATTTGCTGAAAAAACCCAAACCTCTAAAATGAATTTTGATATGTTCTCGTGCATTGACTCAAAAAGAATGGTTAAAATTTGAAAAATTCTATTTTGACCCATTTAGAGCGCCCGATTGGGGCCAAATGTATGACCGACCCTCACTAACTTTGGAAGGCCGATATACCCACGCCCAAGTTTTATCCCCTGGTTCCTCCCTGAGTGGTTTTTACCCTTAACTATTGGGGCAATGCACGGGAATTCATTTTAGAGGTATGGTTTCTTCAGCAAAGTATCTTATTTTGATACCTAGAATCAGAAAATCATGTGTCTAAGTGACCTTAAAATCGACCCGCTCTAATATTATATATATATATATATATATATATATGTATATATATATGTATATATATATGTATATATGTATGTATGTATGTAAGTATGTATGTAATGTATAGGTTACCAAATGCTGAACGCTGAACGGGACGGTAATGAATTAGAAATGAAAAAGCCGTATTTAATTGTTTAAAATGGAATTGAAAGCTTACTTTCCGTCCTTTTTGTATTTATGTGCCTTATAGCGCTATTATTTCAGAAACTGAAATTGGAGACAAGGATTTATCGAATAAAGCCTGCACGCTCTATGCTTTGTGATTTCGCTATTTATAAAACGATCTAGAGCCAGGGCTGAAGAACATTTCAAACAAATCAACTATTCTGTCAACATTCTAAAGGATTTTATAGAGCTAGGAAGAAATAGAAATAGAACTGAATTTTTTCATTAAGTTTTAATAATGAACATAATTAGTTAAAATATTTATTTTTGTTATAAAAAGTTTAATTGGAATTATTACGTATTTCCAAATATGAAATAACTAATAATTAATATACTATTCATAATATTTCTGCTATTTTTTTAAACTAATAACTTTTAAAATATATGAAAAATTCACTTTTACTTGATGTTTTACTTCCTCTTTTCGAAGGGGTAGTTTGTTTTTGCCAGAAACTTGCTAATTTTGTTTTATCGCTGTTTCGATACATTCAGAATAATTTGAGACAAAAATTGGAAAAAGTATGAGTGACGGTATGAGTGTGTGCACGTGAGGCAAAATTCGACTTACTCAAAAACGGCTGAACCAATTACTCAAATTTAAAATCTTGATAAGGGGCCGCAATTACGTTTGCAATCGACCAAGACATTTATTTGGAAGTAGCAAACATGTGCTTTTTTAACAATCTTGCTATTACAAGTTTATGGATTTGTGCAATGTTTACAAAATTAATTAATTATCTATTTATTCTTTATATCCGTGTCATCTAATGAGCAGTCTACAAAATTTCTCTACTTATGCAAAAAATATTACCATTAATTTGAATGCTTAAATAATATCAATGTACGTACTTGAAACATGTAATTGAGCCAGTATTTTCTTATAGCAAATTCTTAATATTTTACAAAGTAATTTATTAAGTTAAAATAAAAAGTTGACATTTTTAATGAAATTTAATGTGGTTCATACGTAGTCTTACAAAAATTAGTTGAAATATATAAATTAGAATGTGGAATAATAGGCTGCAATTTTAAGACATAACAGGACATATTTGTGCACTACAATTAATATAATTCCAGATAATTTAAATGTGTTAGAGAGATATCAATTGTTTGGATATAAGTTTCTTTTGTTATAATTTATTTTTGTTAATCAAGACTTTAATGTCTTATTTTTTCCAAACAAACAGTCGAAAATTTTATCTAAATATTTAAATTTCAATTTTAGTTAATTTAGTCATTGACTACACCTAGCGTAAAGTTTTTGCCTTATGGTAAAATACCACCTTCACCTAGTTCTTTACGCGATTAATTTCTCTTTAAGTTGCAAAAGAACTACACAAAATATTCTTTACACAAAGAACGAAATATGGGTAAAATACGTCAGATTATTAGATAATTTGACAAATATTTAGATTTGGATAATAAATTATTAATCTTAATTGATAATTATCTTGACTTAATTTATTAATAATTATCTTAACATAAATACACAAATTAATTTATTTAGTTGATGCATGTAAAAGATGAGTTTATTTCACGAAATTTAAAAATGCAATTACAAAATTTTACTTCTTTGTTATAAGAGGCATTTATTACGTATGTAAAAACGGATTGAATTCGATGAAATATAATGCATGTAAATGTAAGATAACAGTTTCAAAATTTTATTTAAATATAAATCTTAATTCCTACTAAGTATACTATTTCAAAATTTGGGTAAGTTCATGCAATTTGCTTTAAGGTAAAATGCTAGTTACAACTACTTATTTTATACAGTCATAGCCCTAAAATATTCAGAAGAAAAAAAAATTACATTACAGAAGGTTCAAAAATTCCAATATAAATAATTTGAAAAATTCAAATTTAAAACTGTTTTGTTATACTTATGAAGAATATAATCGTCAATACACAAAATTCCGCAAAATCAATCACAGTAACTGGTTAAATAAGATTAATATATTTTGATTGATTCTCAAAACTATTTCTAAAAATAAAACAATTGTTGTTCACGTACAATGTACTGGTACATTCACATTTTTACAAGTTACAGTCACACTATTTACAGGACACTTTTTTTATTTACAATGCATTTGATTTTTAAGAATGCTTAATTTTTTCCATTTTTTTGGCTTTTGTACATCTAAGATTCTAGTCGAATTTTCTTAACATTATTTCCCATTCTTATTTTGTTGACTTCTGATAGGCACTGGACTTGATAAAACTTTTCATTGGCACTAAAAGAAATATAACTAGGTCAGTAAATTAGAAAAACGGAAAATTGTATCTATTATCATTAAATATAAATATTTAACAATTATTTGTTAATCTTATTATTACTAAATTACACTTTTAGATGATACACATGTTACATATTTAGTCAACCCTCTTATAAAGCTAGACTCTTACAGTGCGGTTTTCGATCAACGACCCATAAGTTCCCTCCGCACTTCTGATATTATTTCTAGTAACCAGATATTGTAAAAAATTTTATTATAATTTTCATTATTTACTATTTGATAATTTAGCATATGTTTATATAAACATATCAAATTATATCAGCTTTCTGAAAAAAAAATCTACTGAAAATTTATTTTGTGAAAAACAGTTTCTTAGTTTCATTTTTTTATCACATTTTTAAGCAGGTTCTTAAATTCAATAAAAATAATTGATATATTTTCATAATGTCATTATATGCACTCTCCAATTCCTTGAAAAATATTTATAATATATCTAGTCATTTGTATTAATTTCACTATATGGAGTTCATATTACATATATGAACTAATTTTGATTTTTTTCCCCGTGTTATACGAAGGTTGACTGTATTCATTTTTATACTAAAATCTGCTCTTTTATTATTATTAAGAACTTTTCTAGGTAATTTGTATTTAAACGAGTAAAAGCATTGTATGAAACATACATTTTATTCCATTGTTGAGTAAAGTGCAAACGCATACATTATGTTTATCCCATATAAACTAATAATAGAGGTATAATTTTATATTTCTTGAGCTATTGAAATTTTGAAATATGCAAAATAAGTACGAAACTAAATATTTAATACTATTTTTACTAACGATGTAGAATCATCATAGAATCTTTGATTGATAAAAATGTCAATGTTTTAAAATAAAATTTATATATGCATATACATATATATATATATATATATATATATATATATATATATATATATACATATATATATACATATATATACATATATATATACATATATATACATATATAAATATATATGTATATAATATATAAAAACTTTATACTTACTTTATTTTTCTAGAATTAACATCCTTATTGTGCAAATTGCACGTTAATTCCATCCTTATTTTGCGCTGTTTTTTTATTATTGTTCAAGTTATATTTTTTTAAGTTTTTATCATTTTTTATTATTAAATTTTTTTTGTTGAATCTGTAAAAATAACTATTTTGTTCGCGATCACCACTTGTTTATCTATGGCGATCACCCAATTATAAATGACAGGAATAAACAAAATTAAAACTCGAATCTAGTTATCCACGAACATTTCAAATTGATTAGCATAAAATTACTATGAACTCGTTTAGTTTTTCATGTATTTTTTTCAGAAAGCTATTTTGCATAAGGATTTGCATAAGTTCTATTGTTGTTCTTAAGTTTATTTATCTGCCAAAGATACTCTCTTTAACTAAAATAGTGTTCAATATAAGTTGACAGATTTTTTTGTTACAAAATGTCTAAAATGTATTTTACTACAATTAATATAATTCCAGATAGTTTAAATGTGTTGGAGAGATATCAATTGTTTGGATATAAGTTTTTTTTGTTATAATTTATTTTTGTTAATCAAGACTTTAATGTCTTATTTTTTATCCAAACAAACAGTCGAAAATTTTACTTTATATTTAAATTTCAATTTAGGTTAATTTAGTCAATTATTACACCTAGTTTGGAAGTTTTTGCAACTTGCTTTATGGCAAAACGCCACTTTCAATTAGTTCTTTACGCGATTAATTTCTCTTAAAGTTGCAAAATAACTACACAAAATATTCTTCACACAACGAACAACTTATGAGTAAAATACAGATAATTTATTTTACTGATAATTTTAAGTAATACTTTATTTCATAGATTATTAATTAAGCTAGCAAATATTTAGATTTGAATAATTAATTGTAAATCTTAATTAATAATTATCTTAACTTAATTTATTAATAATTTTCCTAACATAATTGCACATTAGTTAATTTTAAACGCATATTTTTTGACATTTATTTTGTGGATGCATGAAAAAGATGAATTTCTCACAAAATTTCAAAATGTTACTTCTTTGTTATAAGAGGCATATATTACGTATATAAAAAGAGATTAAATTCGATGAAATATATAATACATGTAAATGTAAGAAAACAGTTTAAAAATATTATTTAAGTATAAAATCTTAATTCTTATTAAGTATACTATTTCAACATTTCGGGAAGTTCATGCAATTCGTTTTAAGGTAAAATGCTAGTTATAACTACTTATTTTATACAGTCATAGCCTCAAAATATTCACAACACCTGTAACTTCACATTTTAGAATACATTTTGTTGGTTCAAAAATTTCAATTTAAATAATTTGAAAATTTTAAATTTAAAACTGTTTTATTATACTCATGACGAATATACTTATCTATACACAGAAATCTGCTACTGCTCCATGACGAGTATATTCAATAATCAAGTTAAATAAAATTAATATATTTTACCGAAAAATGGTCTGAAAATGTAACTATGATTAATTCTGACTATAACTTTTCAAAACTATTTCTAAAAATAAAACAATCGTTGTTCACGTACAATGTACTGGTACAATCACATTTTTACAAGTTGGCAGTCACATTATTTACGGACACATTTTTTTTAAAATTTATAGTGCATTTGATTTTTAAGAATGCTTAATTTTTTCCATTTTTTTGGCATTTGTATATCTAAGATTCTAGTCGAATTTCCTTAACATTCATTATTGCTCATTATTGTTTTGTTGACTTCTGATAGGCACTGGACTTGATAAAACTTTTCATTGGCACTAAAAGAAATATAACTAGGTTAGTAAATTAGAAAAACAGAAAATTGTATCTATTAATATATATAATATATAATAACTTTATACTTACTTTTTTTGTTTATCCAGAATTAACATCCTTATTGTGCAAATTGCACGTTAATTCCATCCTTATTTTGCGCTTTTTTTGTTCAAGTTATATTTTTTTAAGTTTATATCATTTTTTGTTATTAATTTTTTTTTGTTGAATCTGTAAAAACAACTATTTTGTTTTTCGATCACCCACCCAATTATAAATGACAGGAATGAACAAAATTAATACTCGAATCTAGTTATCCACGAACATGTCAAATTGATTAGCATAAAATTACTATAAACTCCGTTTAGTTTTTCATGTATTTTTTTGGGAAACCTATTTTGCATAAGGATTTTTTGATAGAAAATGCATTCTTCTATCAGTTTATATATCTGCTAAATATACGCTCTTTAACTGAAACTGTGTTCAATATAAGTTGACAGATTTTTCTGTTAAAAATGACTAAAATATATTTTAAGTTTTTTGACACGTAATATTTTTATCCAACAAATTCATTAATCGTAAGAAAATCCTTTTCAATAGAGCCCTGTTCTTACTAAAAATTAAAAAATATGTAAATCAACATAAATTAGTTATTAGAATTTATATGACATATTACATATCGTCTCAATTTTTAATAAAGGTTTTAAGTGCATAATCTTTTAAATATCTATTCAATATATCATAATGTAATGATGCACATTTTGTTTGTGAACTCGTCACTTTATCCAATGTTATTTTTTTATGCAGCATCACAGGTTAAAGCTTTTCAGAACGCTTTTATAGTCAAGTCGTGAAGTTCAAGTTTCTAATCAATAAAGAGCTTTGATCCAAACGCAGCGGTTGGTTTAAGGCTTTTTTTTTTAGTACAAGGAGTTGATTTTTTCCTGAAGACTCCTGAAATTATTATTATTATTATTAATAAAAAACAAGTTCATTAATAAACAATTTCTTTATTTATTTATTTAATTTACTGTCGACGTTTCGGAACTAGGTACGTTCCATCTTCAGGACATCTGTATGTTCTGTATGTTTGAATATATGTTAGTGTATTATGACTTTATATGTATATATTCAATATTATACAGAAATAATTAAAATTTACCAACTAATTAAAAAATAGTGGCTTACAAAGAAATAATTTATGAACGCATCATTTATTTTTAAAGCAAAAGCATCGTAATATAATTATTATCTATTTAAAAGCAAATAAATATAGCAAATAGGTGTAAAAACGGTTATGGAATTTTTAAGAGATTGGATTATCCGATTGAATTCAAAAAACATTTTGCTTGAGTAAATGGTGCGCAAAAAATGCATTTACAGAAAATTTAGTAATTTTAATAATTAAAAGAAATCGAAACTTTCAAAAAAAACAAAGTTTCCAAAAATTCAAATTTTCGACATTTTTCATAATTTTGAAAAATTAAAAATTAATTGTTTTTTCACAAAAATGTGAGAATATTTTGTAAATTAAAAAAAATGGACTCTTGTAAACGTACACATAAGTTGTTTATAAAATATGCTCATCACCCAATGTGTTCTCGAATGTTTAATTACGGTACGGGAAGTTCCAGAATTTGCCTTGAGGCACTATGCCATACACCACTAGTTTAATTTTCAGTGTGGAAATATCAAACATATCAATTACGAAAAATTTTTTGCATAAGGTTCGAAAGTTTTATTCAAATTTCTAACTGATTGGTCGCTTGGAGTCGAATTTATAATAACTGCTTAGAATTCTTTTTTACATATAAATTGCACATCAAATGGAGGACAAAATTATTACAATATTTATCGAACTCAATACTATGAGTAGGTAAGTCGAGACTTTTCTAAAAACTGTTTTCTTTGTATTATCAGCACAAATTAAATCATTCAAATAGGTTTATCTATATTTAGACCTAAAAAATGTATTCACATAAACGAGCCTAACGTGGTAGTCCACTATCGACTTTGCAATCACAAGGGTCTGAGTTCTAATCCGCGTTGCGGTCACTCATATATGATATTGTAGTAATATCAAATTTCATTTGAGAATATAGATTAAAATATGTTTCAAATTCAAATTACACTTTGCGATACTGTAGTGTAAAACAGAAAATCTCTCACACTGTACTTACTTGAATCGAGTTAAGGTTTATCTTACAAGGGAAACCTCAGGTTTACTCTTCTGGGATTTTGATGAAACTTCGCACAGTGATAGAGTTGATAATCAAACCGAATCCCTTAAAATATTATAGTCCTATGAGAAGTGGTTTAACTATAAAGAGAATACTTATTAGAGTAATCATACATGCATTGCACATAGGGTTTATACAAAAAACGACATTTCAGAAAACCGGTTTTCGAATTTTAATTTCACTAAGAAACCGGTTTTACCCGGTTTTCGAATTTTATATAAAAAATAAATTTTTGCTCGAATATTTAGAGCAGTATTTGGCTGAATTTATTTATTGTTTAATTTTATAGATAGGAAACAAAATGAAATATTTTATCTTGATCAAATAACTTTGAAAAAAATTATTCGTCATTTATGCATTATTTTCACATATAATAATGAAAATATTTTCATGATAGTGAAAGGAAAGTTTTCGAATAAATAAAAATAATAGATTAATAAATAACAAAAATTCATTAAATTAAAAAATAAATAAAAAATATTAGATACATGTTGATACATACTTTTTAATATCAATTTTAGTTTTAAAAACAATTAAGCTAAACTCTGATATTATCTGTTCCGAGCAATTTTAATTTATTAATTTTAAACATTCTAATTGTTTTTTTGTTTAATAAAATATTATTTAAAAGAAGAGAACGTCTATCGAATTGCATTTAGACGTGTCCTTTGTCTACTCACAAAATTTCCTGAAATGGAAAATACTCTCATACTTGCGACCAAATTATGCTTTATTGTTTTTAAAGTCTGATATAATAATTCTAAGTTTTTTGTTATTTAATTTGCGGGTTCTAGGGTTTAAAACTCTTTTTTAAGTTTGATTAGAGGAAGTTACTTCTTCCAGAAGTCACACTGATTTAAATTAATATATACACTGGTATAAAAATCTAAATTAATATATACAAAACTTTTCTGGGAATTATTGCAGACTGATAAGATATCAAATGCTATTGAACCGATATGATTTCAATAATCAAAAAGCTTTCATCTATCTTTTATATTTGGCTATATTTGTCATTTTCCATTCATACAGTAAAAACCGATTTTTTCACTAAAAAACCGGTTTTCGAATTCCATAATTTTCGCCAAAAAACCGGTTTTTGAAAACCCACAAACCCTACACTGTACTTACTCTAAATCTATTTAGAGTTAAACTCAAAAGGGAAACCTCAGGTTTACTCTTCAAGGATTTTGATGAAACTTCGCACAGTGATAGAGTTGATAATCGAACCTAATCGTTCAAAATATTATAGCCCTATGAGAGGTGGTTTAACTATAAAGAGAATAATTGTTAGAGTAATCATATATGCATTACACATCATGTGTTTTTTGTGGTTATGGCAAATAAGCAATTTGAAACGTAAAGATACAATAAAAAAGTTTTGCAGATTTTAATAATAAAATTTACGAAAATTTAATAAATATGGATTATTTTCAGCGCCCGCGAGCTAGCGTACAAAGCGCGCTGTCACATAATGTCGGGTCCACGACATGTCTAGTGGGGCTCTCGTGGAGGCGCCGTGAACCGGAGGCCCCGTAAAAAGCTGAGACGCCGCAACGACTGGTAAGTTAATTAATAATTTGCATTTATTAACAGGTTGACTGCCGACCACTCCGATTAGTGTGTCCAGCAATTCAGCATCTCGTGAAAATTTTAACTACTTACGCCGAACACTCAGTTTTGGCTTAATTTTTGTTTGCCAATTTGAAATGAATAATAGTGAATGGAGTAATAAAATTTATTATAGATTAATTATAACATAAATAAAGGCAAATAAAACACATAGTGGCCAACGGCACCCGAGATCAAAAATATGGTCGGCGGTCAACTATATATATTTATTAGTTCGGTTCGAATGGTGAATTTGGTTTCCAACTATCAGTGGTTCGTTGACGACATTTTTAGATCCATACTTGCAATTAGTGCTAATGTCATATTCTGATAACAAATATAGAAGTTCTATTAACATACGAAAGGAAAGACAAAAACCATAAATTATTTTCTATAAGACCAGATCATAAAAAGATCGTCGATATCTTTATTGATGACTCAGATTGCTAAGTTATATTTTATCCTCTATGACTGTGACTTGTATAAAACACCGATTCAATGGTATAATTAACGTATTTGTTGCAAGTTCTTATTACAATAAATGATATGTCACTAAGTTCTACTTGAGCAGAAATTATATTTATATTAAATTTTATTAATTATTTACGTTACCACACTGACTTTAGTTTCTAAAGTGAAAAATAAATTTGATTCAACCAAGTGCGACCCACACCTCGCGGTAGCCGCTTTCCGGTAAAAAAGCTCAATGCCATGAAGATCGCTGTCTTTATGGTTAATATAATAATATGAAAATACATCCAAATATAAGTTTTGGTTCATAGTTATTGAAAATTTATAACTGTTTTTTCTATGTTTGTTAGAAAGTGATTCATGTATGTGGAAATACAATTTTACTATGTTTTTACATTTAGCCTTACTATGTGTTTCAACTTTCCGAAAAATAAGCTTTATATTTTCGCAAGAAAATGCCATTTGCTGACTTTGCTTTTTCGACGTTCCAAGTTAATTTGAACCATATGAAACCAAATTTGGAAAAAGTATGCGTATAATATGTGTGCATGTATTAGTCATAATTTGACTATTTGAGGGCATCGCAAAAAGTGCATAATTTTGTCCACGTTTTCGTAAAAATTCTCAATTGATTCTTAAAATTCAAAAACTATCAGAGAGATATTATTTGGTAATCGTGCTGAGTATTTAGCAAAATCGGTCGGGTCGTTTCTTGGTAACTGATTGTAAAAAAAATGTTTTGCCAATTCCAATGAAACTCTGTATGGCAATAGAGTTCCTGGTTCTAATGAACGTACTAAAATATTAAAGACCACTTTTAATTGTAAAAATTAATTAAAGTCTGGAATAACCGGCTACGTTTTTTGAAAATACTCTGTGTATATTTTATGCGCGTGTTCGTTTTCCAATAATGTGTAACTATTTATTGAAAATAACTAACATGCTTGAAAAATTTACTCATAATTGAATAATATGCAGTTGTTTCTCACATTATTATGCTGGCGGTATGCTTATAAATCACTCATAATTTAGTATTTTGATTTCTAATTGATTAAGTCAATTATTTAAACTTGTTAATGCAACTTACCTTAAGGAAAAATGCTACTTACACCTAGTTTTATTTAGGGTACTAAGTAGAATAAATTTTAACTTATTTTTATTGCTTTATAAAACTATGTAATTTATATATTGAAGATATATCTTGAAAATTTTGACGCTTTGGCTTTGTATTCTGGTCTAGAGTTATAAATTTTTCGCGATTTTTAAAAGACCGCAAAAACAAAGCAAACAATATTTGACAATATTTCTTTTTACAAGTTATTAATTAATGTTTTGAAAATATATAAAAAATGAAAATTTAAATAGTCAAAGTTTTAATCCTAGAAGTTGATATAATGGGGGGCCTCAAAAAATTGGCATCTCACAATTCCCATGATTTTGGCTCTTCAAATAATTAAAAGAAAAAAAATTGTATATTTTATTAATGTAGAATAATGTCGCCATTATATATATTAGCCAAGTTAAAATATTGTTTTTAACATGAAGAAACAAAAATTACAACTTTTTTTGAATTTCCTCGAATTTTTAAAAAATGGTTAAATCGGAAATTGGGT
>NW_020538040.1:42557680-42590042 GCF_003426905.1 Ctenocephalides felis | reverse complement strand
AAGTTATTAGTTTAAAAAAATAGCAGAAAATTATGAATAGTATATTAATTATTAGTTATTTCATATTTGGAAATACGTATATTCCAATTAAACTTTTTATAACAAAAATAAATATTTAACTAATTATGTTCATTATTAAACTTAATGAAAAAATTCAGTTCTATTTCTATTTCTTCCTAGCTCTATAAAATCCTTTAGAATGTTGACAGAATAGTTGATTTGTTTGAAATGTTCTTCAGCCTGGCTCTAGATCGTTTTATAAATAGCGAAATCAAAAAGCATAGAGCGTGCAGGCTTTATTCGATAAATCCTTGTCTCCAATTTCAGTTTCTGAAATAATAGCGCTATAAGGCACATAAATACAAAAAGGACGGAAAGTAAGCTTTCAATTCCATTTTAACAATTAAATACGGCTTTTTCATTTCTAATTCATTACCGTCCCGTTCAGCGTTCAGCATTGGTAACCTATACATACTTACATACTTACATACATACATATATATACATATATATATATACATATATATACATATATATATATATATATATATATATAATATATAATATTAGAGCGGGTCGATTTAAGGTCACTTAGACACATGATTTCTGATTCTAGGTATCAAAATAAGATACTTTGCTGAAGAAACCATACCTCTAAAATGAATTCCCGTGCATTGCCCCAATAGTTAAGGGTAAAAACCACTCAGGGAGGAACCAGGGGATAAAAACTTGGGCGTGGGTATATCGGCCTTCCAAAGTTAGTGAGGGTCGGTCATACATTTGGCCCCAATCGGGCGCTCTAAATGGGTCAAAATAGAATTTTTCAAATTTTAACCATTCTTTTTGAGTCAATGCACGAGAACATATCAAAATTCATTTTAGAGGTTTGGGTTTTTTCAGCAAATATATATTTGCTGAGAATTTATATTTTTTTATATTTATTAACTTTTTAGTATTTCGGGAAATTTTTAGGTAAGATGAGAACATAAAACTACTAATCTTTATCAAAGACTTATTTTAATTTTTGTAAACATATCTAGAAATACAAGAAACAAATACAAAGAAAATGACAAAGAAGAAATTCGAAAATGATGTATTTTGAAAATAAGAACTGTTATTTTTTCGGAGTATTTATTTATTTCAAAAACTTATGCAAATATATGAGTAAACTAACAATTACTAGAATGAGTTTATAAGTTCAAACAATATACTGCATCTTAACAAAGTGATGATATCATTAGTTGAATTATATTAAATATCAAATCTTTCTCAATATTATTACATGAGCCAACCAGAATTACAATAAAATGTTTTTAAACAAATTTATTTGGCACGGTAATAAATAAAAATTACATGGTTCATTTCATAGTAACCAAGTGGTTAGCTTTTCAATACACACATGAATAAAATACTGTTTATTAAATAAATATTAACCAAACTTTATAAACAATTATTAACTTTTTATTCATTTATAATAATCAATAACGCGGCATTAATCCTATTTAAACTATCAAAAAAAAAATTTTTTTTATTATCTTATAATTACAATCTTAGTTTAAGATAGAATTGAGATCCTCTGCAAACAATAAATATAGACAACTAATAGTTTCTGACATATCTTCTATATATATAAAATAAGTCGGGTTTTCCTTCCTGACGAAATAAACCACTCCAGAACGACGAACCGATTTCGACAATTTTGCATTCGTTGGAAAGGTCTCGGGCTCCGCAAGGTTTATAGCTAAGAAAATTAGTGGTGCATGGCATCATGCCCTAATGCAAATTACTGGAACTTCACGCACCGTAATTAAAAATTCGAGTAATGACATTAGTGAGAATTATCAGAATTATGCTTGGTTAAGTCAACGAGCAATTCTTGCCGCAAAGAATAATGATGTACACGTACTGAATTTCAACCATTCAATCAAAAATTGCTGGCGATTTAGTGACATACCAATGATTCCGACTGGTCTTCCGTTTGACTTCAAAACGATTGCAATTTCCAGTTCGCCTTGCGTCGCAATGACAATTAACAAGTCGCAAGGCCAATCGCTTAGTATTTGCTGGATAAATTTCAAATAGATTATTTAGAAAATCATTGTTTTTTTACATGGGCAGTTATACGTTGCCTGTTCACGAGTTGGAAAACCATCCGCATTGTTTTGTTTAACGTCAGACCAAAAAACAAAAAATGTGGTTTACCAAAGAGAGCACTTCAATGAAACGGATAATTTGCGGATTCACTTTCATTTACTTAGAGAAGTTCAACTAAAAAACACTTCATTTTTGTAATCGAAAATAAATTCATTACTGTTGTATAATAAATCAAATTTTTCCTTTCAAATATAAAACAAACAAAAAATTTCTTTCAACTTCTTTCTCACGAAACCATCTGGTGGCGAAACGGGAGTTCGTCGGGTTTGCTTGTAGTCGTTAATAAAAATATTAAATACTAGAGTAATCAAGAAACATCTGAAAAACTCCGGCAAATTTCTCAAAAATCCGTTAAGATAGAAAAATTGTTTACGATTTTGAAGAAAACTACTCTCTTTAAAAAATAAGTAAGTGTAGAAATAAGACCAATTTTAGATAACTTATTATTAGTAAGGAGAATGTGGGATCAATTTTGTCAAAAGCTTCACTGAAATCAGTATAAATTACTTCAACTTATCCATTAATGTCAAGATTCTCAGCTAGAAATTTTTTAATACTTTTGCAAACTTATATCTTTAGTTGTAAAAATATTGGCTTTAAAAATACAAAATGATCTAACTATTGAGTGATTAAATGACCAAATTATCTATTGAGAAATTAATATAGAATGAACCTTTTTAATTAGGTCCTGGTAGTGTTTTGGCGGATTTCTATGCTAGAAAAAATTGCAAAATTTTGATTCGGCAATGTGATTGCTAAAACTGCACCACGTTCTAAAAAACTGATTAAACCAATATGTGAGATCTATGATTTTTCAACATTTACTGGGTTATAAAGCTACTTTTATAACAATAAAAATATAAAAATAAATTTTACTTCCAAATATTCAGGAATAACTAGATTCGATCATAAATTTTGTTTAGTAATTGTCAAATTAAATGATCGCAAGCAAAATGATTGTTTTTAAGTTCACGATCTAGTATACGATCGACTGATGAAACAAACAAATATCAAAATAAAAAATGGAAAATCATTAGCAGGATGAAAATTTATTAAAAAAAGTAAATATTATGAATCAAGTTAAAAAAAATCGGGCAAGGAAACACAAAACTCAAAAATTGAATTATTGATAAATGTAAAAAAAATAAAAGACTTTTGAAGATTTATTTGACGATTGTGACAACGTAAAACGTGTCAAGTTATTTTAATATTTTTTATAATAGAGATAAATTTTAAAAAATATATAAATGCAATTTCAAACATTGTTATTTATATTAGTCAAAGATTCTACAGTCAGTACAAATAGTATCGAATTCTTTATTTGAAAAAATGTTATTCGTATGTCTTATATAATACTTTTAGAAGTATAAATAAATTATTTCACGAAAGTTTCTAATGATGTTAAAAAATAAATTTTTACATTATATATAATATATATATATATATGACTGTATGATATAGTTGACTGTATATTAGAGTTTATTACAAACAGCAATATTTTAGAAAACCTGTTTTTGAATAGTGATTTTTCCATAATACCGATTTTTTTTCAAATTCAGAATTATTATAAGTAGTTCCTGACTTGACTGTTTAATTATTTTTATAGTGATTTTTTATGCAATTTAGTAAAACAAAGAATTGATAGTTGACCAGGATTAAATAACATTGAAAACATTGATTCATGCATAATTTTTACATGTGAGTTTTCACAATAGTGAAACAAGCAAAAGATTCAAATAAATAAAAACAATTAGAAATTGTACTAATAAACCGATTTACGAATGTTTTCATTTTCACAACAAAAAAAACGTAATCAGTTAAAATATTTTATTTCACTTTTTAATTAATATTCATGTTAAGTGATAATTTTCTATAGATACAATATTCTGTTTCTAAAAATCTATTAACCTAGTTTTATTTGTTTTGGTACCAGGTACAGAGCTTTGGTTGGTATATGATACAAGCTCAACTCAAAAAATAAAAGAGGATTTCAGAAGAAAAAAGAAGAATAATTTGAGTGGATCGAACACCAAAAAATGCAAACACAAAAAGTGCAACTTTGCAATCAGCAAAGAAAATTTAAAAATTGAAACAACTCCAGATTTAGACTATAAAAACAGTAAAAGAAAAACTTGCAAATTGTGTACAACTAGTTGTACAACTAAGTGTAATTGATTATTGTAATGTATTCATTGTAAATTAAATTACATAAAGTGTAATTCGTGAACAATGATAGTTTTATTTTCAGAAACAAGCTTGAATAATAGTTTATCATTAATTGCAGACCTGCAGACCAACTTTCGGTAAAATGTATTCATTTATTTAATTATTTTCAGTGCTTTAACCGAAGATACGACGAACATTTATAGTAATCGTACTAAAATATTTTTATTTGATTTCCATATAATTTTTTTGTCAACTCTTTGTATGCCACTGTGATATATACTAACTTACACGCCAAACGTTGTTTTGCTATAAGTATTTCTAGTATAACAACTAGAAATTTTATTAGCAATTTTATTACAATGTTTATTATGAAAATAACTGATAGCAAATGTGGTATATAAGGAAAGAAGCGTCTAACAAAAAATTTATTAATAGTTTACCCACTGCAAAGCACGCCACATTTGATTGTTTCTGGGTAATATTAATAGTCTTTGCAAGAGCAAACCGAATCTGCAATTGATTCTATTCAAATTGAATTGGCACATTTAATAAATAGTATTTCGAAATAAAAAGAGTTCCATGTATTTTACAATTTTGACTTATAAAAATTTAAAATAAAGAAAAATGGTTCCAAAATTTAAAAAAATGTTTGAGGTAAACAACCCTTGATAAAAATAAATAGTATTTTGAAGTAAAAATAGTTGTATATATTTTTCAAATATACATTAAAAAATTTTAAATAAAAAAAATTGACCCTAAAATTATAAAAGGGTTGTATAAGCCTTAATAAAAATAAATTGTTTTTTAAAGTAAAATTTAAGCTTTTTTTAAGCACAAAAATCTGAACTAAATTATGAACTTTGCCCAATTCTCGAAACTTATTGAAGTGAAACCGTATTACATAGAATATTATCATGTTGTAAGAAGGATGGTCTCAATTCTCGAAGGCTGTTAAAGTACCAGATTTTTTTTACAAAATAACGAAGTATATAACCCTAATGTGGTACTTGTCAGAAATATTCAATGGCAGAACTATCATTCCAATTTATTTCTTGTAAAATGGCTTTTTTAACTGAATTTACTATTTGTATTCTTTACGCCTTTGCCAGATCTAGGTTCAGCTGTTCCCTTTTACTCCACCCACATATAAGCTATTATAGATGTTATAAAAACATCAAAATTAATAGTAAATTCTATAAAACAATTAAAGTACACTTAAAAATTATATTAAAATCCCGTACACTAAACAATAGTGCAATCGTGCCTTAAGACAAATTGCTGGAACTTCCCGTTCCGTAACGAAATGGTCGAGGAATATTAAATGTTCTCGAATGGATTATTATATGCGGGGGTTACCAGTCATACATAGGTTTGTTATTCCATTAAAATACGAATAAATTTGTTCCTGAAACAGCCATTTAATTTCCAATGCTGGTAAATTGTATGAGAGGTCAAGACAGGTAAGAGGTAAAAAATTAATACATAAAAAATTTCATGTTTGATGGAAGCTGTTTTCTCTGTAGTACTTATGTTAACATTTCAAAATGAAACCGACACACAACTATAAACGATGCAAATTTCTTCGAGATTTGTCGGTATCCATTTTCCAGCAGGAGCAACTATTCATATCCTTAAAAAGCGTCGCCCATTAGAGAATTATTCGAGCGGAGCCTTTGATATATAAGAGCTGTCGGAAGCACTGGAAAGCCCCATAAAATATATTTACTTTTCGTGCCGGAATGGCGATAGGGCAATAATTGCGAGAAAAATGACTCGACCATTATAAAAACCCGAACTTGACAGTGTTCCTACTAATAGAGGGCTAAAAGATATAAATTGATAGGGGTACGAAAGAAAGGGGTAGACAGGCGTCTTTTGTGATTCTCCGACAATGGATTTATAATAATTTAATAGAAAGGCTGCGAGAGAAAATTTTGTCGATTGGCCGGGAAAGTCTCCAAAAACACTAGATGGAAAAATGAGAAAAGATGTTAATTATTTTGAGTTACGGAATATTTCCGATGATAATAGCATATATTATATAATGAAGTGTGAGCAAGTATAATTTCTATTTTGTCACTTTCTGTAGGGTAAGTTGTAGTTATCGCAAAAAAACGAAAATGAAATTTTCGCCGTTTCGAAGGTACGAGGCAAGATGTGCCAAAAATTGTAACAAAAGTTTATGAGTGAACGAAGCTTCTGATTCAAATTATACAAAAAACCTTTTGTTTGTATTGATGAAAGGAAGAACTGTTTAAATTTTTGGTAAGGCAAATCGAACGGTTTTAGAGATCCAATAAAAAAAGTAAAATGAATCTATTTTGCGGTCAAAAATGACATTAGACATGTGTGCAACAAATTATCAGATATTTTATCAAAATTTTAATAAGTAAAATTGGAAAAACTTCAATATATCAAAAAATAAAATTATCAAAAAGTCAAGTTCTTACAAAAATTTTAAAATTTTCAAAAATCAAATTTTTTAGTTTTCAAAAAAAATTAAATCATTTTTGCAAATTTTAATTTTCGGTACCGAGAGTTCCAGCAATTTTGTGTTAAAGCACAGCGACATACACCACTAATTTAATTATTTATTTGAACAGCGACCAGAACTTAAAGCTCCAATATACTGTTGTGATTTACAAACTACGTTTGTTTTTTTATAGATGATGGTAACTTAAGCCATTGTCCTATCTCTA
The DNA here is from genome assembly GCF_003426905.1 of Ctenocephalides felis. Lineage (NCBI taxonomy): Eukaryota > Metazoa > Arthropoda > Insecta > Siphonaptera > Pulicidae > Ctenocephalides > Ctenocephalides felis. The sequence goes on along the minus strand of NW_020538040.1, from coordinate 42,583,023 downwards.
CGTGAAGATTTTAATTATTAAAATTTCTGTAATAGTAATGACTTTTTTGTTGCAGTAATGCTGGATAAGAGCTTTTTTCACTTCGATACATATTGCAATATGTATTTTCAAGTGAAACCAACTTGCTTGACATCAGCCAGCTCGAAGCAAGTATCAAACATTTAATTTTTAAGGTGGTTACAATTAACATTTTTCTCACAAAGCAATATATTTAATGCTGCTGGTAGTTATTGCTATTTATTGTCGTAATTCAAGACAAGAAACTTAATAATTAACTTAGCAATTAATAGTAGACAAAGCTATCCCATGTATTTGTTCTAGGTTCGATACTTGTCGAGCAGTAGTGGCATTGATTATCACTTGAAAATATAGATGAAAATAGGTCTCCAAACAAAAGTAGCCTTTAAACACAAGTACTATAATATACAACAACAAAAATTATAATATAAATATATAAAATGAAGATATGCCAATTGTAGGGTTACCTTCTAAAAGCCAGAAAGGCATCACAACAAGCGTATAAAGCTATTAACTTTTTTTGGTTGTGATTAATAATATATAAACAGTTAAATCCGTTTATTAGCTCATAGAATTTTTATCTTTTCTGATTGCTATTTAACTATTGTAAAACAAAAAAAATCTGTTTATAATGACATCGACGTAACTTAAGTCCGATGAACACATGGTTATAAGCCGACGCCATACAAGACGTTTTGCAAAATATTTTTATATAAATGTGTATTTTAACCTTTTCCATTCGGGCATTTCAAAATTGGAATGTATTTTGTCGTTGGAGCGGCGGCATCCAAGTGGAAAAGGTTCATAGAAAAGCTTTAAAATATACATACATATTAAATAAAAATAAAAAAATGAGATAAAACCTGGAGGTTCAAAATGAGTTGTTTGAAGTCGGTACATGTGGCATTTACCCTTATAATTAGAAAGGAGACTTGTCTACCTGTGAAAATAGGAAACACTCAAGTACTTCAGGAAGATTATGCGAAATATCTTGGCATATACCTTGATAGGAAGCCTAATTGAAGAATCCATATTAAAAATGAAAGGTATCAGCTAGAACTAAAACTAAAAAGCGGTACTGGTTATTAGGGACTAAATCCAAACTTAGCCCATACATTAAAGATGCTTCTATGCAAATCATTACATAAGCCAATTTGGTGCTATGACTGCTATGGCATTCAATTATGAAATATTGTTAATATTATTTATAGAGAATGGAATGACAACTACTGAGTTATTCTTTCTAACATGTCATTATTTATCAAATTTGCTAGAAGTACTTGACTGAACATTTGTAAATATATGTAAATAAAAAAAATTTTAAAAATTAGATGAATATAAAAATTGCACGTGATAAGTACATTATGCACATCTAAATGTTTTAATGTAAGTAATCTAAATATATTGTTTTTTCAGTTTATTGTAGAAAGTCTCTAATATACTATTTTGTATAATAGATATAGCTATGGTCAAATTATCTTTTTCAATATTGCCAACAATTTGTGATAATTTTATGTTGGTCAAACACGAGTAATAATAACCGACATGTCACTGTAAGACCTTTTAAGTTATTATACAACTTGTTTTATAGTGGCTCAGTCAGTAGTATGACCGACATACAGGACAGGGACTTGCACTGACATAGAATTGTCATTTGATTTTTTACATTGAAATTAAGTAGAATTTGAATTGTTGGTTTGAGATAGAATAGACTTAGAAATTAGAATAAAAAGCAAGAATAGAAACAAAAGAAGAATGAAGAAATCAGTTTGTAAAGAAAATTGGATAGTATAGGATATATATAGACAGTATATAATATGATAAAAAGATAGTAAATGATTTATTAAAGATAGGATAAAATGTAAAAAAGAAGTTGAAGGTATGGCTAATGCTGTAAGTAAGCGAGGCCAATAAAAAATAAAACAAAAATTAATGAAAAAGCGTTTTTATAAAGATTTTATATGAAAATCAAACTTTGTAGTGCAATTACGTGAAAATAAACGGTTGGTCAATATAGTTGGTAAACGATTTCTGCTAAAGTAAACTGTAATGAAATGTGCATTTTAATTAAGTGCATTAAACAAATGTTTTACTTCATTTCATTCTAATGTTGATCAGCATAACTAGTTATTGCAATAAAAATTAGTATAATAGCCTTATGATTGCATATGATTGCAGGTTTAGAATAATAATTCAAGTAAAATATTAATTCTTTTTCAATTCAACGATATTTGGTTAGTAATAGGTCACAAAATAAACATTATAGGCTTATAATGTATCCAAGTTAGACAGTTTATTCAGACCTTGAGTTTCATAATATTATGTAACATATATACAAAAGTGGTGAGTGCAGTAGATTCTGGTATTGTATACATATTTGCAAATAAGTTTGAGCATGAGGAATTATACATTGATTGCAGTTAGGTAATAAAAATATGCAGGGTTGCACAAATATTTCCCAATATTAAATAGTATTAAATAGTGGATTTTTTTTTAGATATAAAAGCAATTGTTATACCGATATATTTGGATCAATTTATTATGTGCTAAGTATTATAAATAACATAATACATCAATCAAAAGGTTCGTAAGGTTATTTATATTTGGATATTAAAATTTAGAATAATTCGTACTTCAAATGCGGACTTTAGTATTTTTTAGTATTAATTTATGTTATGCAGATTATGGAAATAGTAAAGTTCGCATTTCAACTACGAATTATTCAAAATTTCAATATCCAAATATAAATAATCGTACGGACTTATTGAGTGATATTTAATTAACAAATGCAGTATTTAAGTAATCCCATGAACTCTGTATTTTAATAAATGTTGTAAATAATATATAACAATATATATTGGAGATTCTTGCCCCCTTTGCAAATTTTAGAAAATTTACTGCTGATGAACGCGAAACGTGTGTTTATCAGATAGTTAATATAGATTGATTACAAAGTATAGGATTATATAATAAGAGATGTATTTTTAAGGCACATCGATATTGAACAAAAGGCACAGTTCTTGAATTTTTCATTTGTAGCCAATACTAAATTTATACCTTATCTATGATAGGTTTACAATGTAAAAATTATTATTTTTTGCTTGAAACAATGTTGAATTGCATTATTGTGATGGAAACCTCGAAAAAAAATTATCTAAAATCTAAACCAACAAATCATTTTTAGCTCCATTGAATTACTAAAATTCTTTATGTACACCTCTATGACAATATATCTTACAACTGATAGAATTCAATTGATTAATTTGAAAAAAAATAATTAAAAACTTATTTTGATTTTACCCGTTTTTCAATTATCCTTACAATTAGATACGACTAAAATATTTCCGCGTGATACACACTTCTGAAAATATTTTTCCCGCATTGCGGAAGTTTGACAAATTTCTTTTTGGATACTTATTTCCGTAAACGTTCCAATCTTGACATTTGAAATTTAGAATTATAATAAAGAATTGATGGATCATAATAGATATTTGTGCATTATTCAATTACATATTGAAGGAGTTGATAAATGAAACGTAGAATTATAAATTATTTTGCATTTATTAATTAAACGTGGTCATTATTTATATATTTTTGTATGAGTAAAAAATAAAAGTTTCAAATAAGTAGGGAAAACTGGGTACGGTTGTGCCACTTCTTTTGATCAGGAATAATAGTGTTTATTTACCAGTTAGATGAGAAAAAGGTAAATTAAATAGTAATTTGAACATTTGGCTAAGAGGAAATACTAAGATACTGTGCTTACGTACGATAGATTGATTAGTCATAAATTCAAATCGTATAAGAAAAGGGTGAGAGTCACAACCGTTTACACCCGGGGAATGGTTGTGAAAGGCATAAAAATAGGTATGAATACCTAAATGGTTTATAAGGACTTATTTTCAGAAATATGTAACGAAACAACATAATCATTTAAACAAATCTTATGAATATAATATAACAATATATAACAAAGCTAAATTTTTTAAACGAGAAATCTTTGTGAAATTTTTTGTTTTTTTTTTTTGTATAGAATTTTTCTTTCTTTTTCTTCATCGTATTTTGTTTTAGTTAAGTTAGATATTTTATCTTGTTAAATTTCACAAAAAGAACAAGAAATACATGTCACAAAGTAAAACTAATTGCTTGTAATTAAAATAACAAACATAGTTATGTCTGTATACAAGTAACAGTTATTATTAAGAGAAATCGAACCAAAAATTTACTTTTGGCTTTTTAAAAGCACAAATTTATTCGAACAAACATACTTCTTTGGACCCTATCTCAAAATCAGTATAGTTTAGCTGTTATGACAACTTGGCTGTTACTACCGTAACATGACACAACCGAACCCAGTCTCCAGTGGATATGTAGTCAAAAAAATACGGTCACAGATATGTTTTTCGTAAGAATTAACTATTAAATGTTGAATTGTTTAATGTTGATAGTGTTTAAATGTATTGATTTGTTGAGTTTTCTTAACGACAGGTCTGCTAGATTTCGAATTGTTTGAAGTTTATCTCTAGAGGTAAAGTAAAATACATTGATCTGCAAGTGTGCCCACATCAAGATTAGAAAATTAAAGCGCCCAGCGTGAATTGTTAATAATGTTGATTGTGTTTAAATGTATTGATTTGTTAAATTTTCTTAACGACAGGTCTGCTAGATTTCGAATTGTTTGAAGTTTATCTCTAGAGGTAAAGTAAAATACATTGATCTGCAAGTGTGCCCACATCAAGATTAGAAAATTAAAGCGCCCACACACATAGCGTGTCGAAGGTGTATCTGGCTCATGTAGCCGATTGTTGAATAAACGTTATCAATACATCATATAAACGTTATCATTGAATGTCACATACCTATAACTCGTGTGCGATTCCTTCCAAAAGGTTCACTTCGAATCCAACGCACCGACATGTATTAAAAGTAACCCGAAAACATGTTCGATGCAATTTTTTCAATTCAAATATTTACACTCGTATCCATAGTACACAAACATTATAAAAAAAGTGCTCGGAGTGAGCACATCGGAAAACTATTAAAATTGTTTAATGTACGAAACACCGAAACCCAGCTGTGCCAAACTGAAAAAACACACACTAAATTCACTAATACACTAATACTGGGATAATATTATCCTAAATACACCACACTCATACCGCCGCGTAGTTCAAATATTTCCAACATAAATATGCAGCACGTACGTGCGTGCGTGCGTATATTAGGATTCCAAATACATAGAAAATAATATATAAAAAAATGCTCAGTAACGCTATCGATTCATATGTATGCACTGACACTATTTATGTTTTAAGTAGCGGGTGTTTACGCGCCTCGACGTTTTCCTCGCACTTGCGACTTTCCTACTGCATGCTTTGGCTTTCTCGGCGGTGTTGCGAATTTTTTGGATATTTTTTTTCAATTTTTTTTTTATAAACGAATCTATATTATTTAGCAGAAGTGCCACCCATTTCGACGCGATTTTCACTAGTCTCTCTGTGTATGTGTTCGAAGAGCATACGATACGACGGCTCCGAACGACGCTTGAGCAGTGCGATGGGAAAACATGGCGCTTCCCGGCCAGAGGTACACTCTGCGGAAAACGAGGCTTAGGAGGCTCCACTGATAGCAGCCAGGGGCGTAACTCGGTTAGGAACTTCGGAAAATACGGAAAATACGGAAAATGCGGATGCAGAGCGCCTACTGGCCCACACGGACGATCCACGACGATGCGATGCGATGCGATGCGTTGCGATACAGGATATTCGAACGTAACGGAAAACTCACTTCGATTGTCTTCTGCTGAAAAATGTTTGGTACAAATTACTCAAGTGCACACATTAATTATTAATCAATTAGGTATTGATTACAAATTTGAATAGTCTAAAATAATTTATTGATAATACTATAGTCAATATTTCTATTTATAGACCCTAAACAAGCTTAATTAAAATTAAAATTATTTATTGCATATTGAATACATTGTCCCGAAATGTATGTGTATGTGTATATTAATTAAATTAACATATTAATTGCCACGATATCAAGAAAATATACACATGGGTCATGGTACCTTTATTAGATAATTTAGTTCAAAACGTATCGAGAAAACTTTATACAAAAAAAAATTAACAAGATTCCTGGAAAAACACTAGTGGGGTGTATGGCATCGTGCAAAATGCTGGAACTTCCCGTTCCGTAACGAAATGTTCAAGGAATTTTGAATGTTTTCAAATAGATTATTATAAATAAATATTGAAACATTGTCTAATACTTATAAGAATTATATAAACTGAATTGCAAAGTTGAAATTATTTGTTTAAAGTATATTAGAGGTATAGTCAGAATTAAAAATAAAATCTGAATTATTTTTGATATACAAAAACTTTTTTTTGAAAAAAAAAAAGTTGAGACAAAAAATTTTATTTTCCAAAATCAATTATTTTGTTAAGACAAGCAGAAAGTTCTTTGAATCATTAAAATCGGATGCTTAGTTCTCGCAAAAACTGCCATCTTTTACACATAGCTTCGTATTTTCGAATTGGTTAGGCCTGCTTTCGCCAAAAACTAATTAACACTTCTCCCAATCATTACTAATTGAATGTTTTTAGATCATTCAAATCGGATGCTCCGTTCTCTCAAAAACTCCATTTCGATTTTCTGCACTCTTTGCTCTTTATCTCCGTAACTGCTGGACCTGCCTTTGCCAAAAACTAATCAGCACATCTCCCTATCTATAGGAATTGAATGTTTTTTGAGCCGTTCAAATCGGTTGATCCGTGCGCCCGAAAACGTGACTTTTGTATCACGGAAATTTGTATCCATACATACATACACACACATCCATTTTTTCTGAGGTATGCCAAAATGTTCAGAAACCTTCGAAACGTCGAGAAATGTAAAAATTTTCAATTTCGATTTTCGGCCCATCACAATAACTTACCCTACGGGAAGTTAATAATGTATAGCAGTTTTCTTCTATTCATCCCAAAAACCGATTACAATACTATTAATCATGGCTCGATATAGATTTTTTCATCGTATCGATTTATTTAAAAAAAAAAAATATTTTCAAAAAAAAAATCAAAAATTTCACAGCTTTTTCACGTAACTAAAAATACACGTGATGTTTGGTGGGGGAGGGGAGGTAATTTTGAATATCACCATGTACCACTAAGAGGGAGGGGGATCCAAAAATCCTCAAAAACTCGCTTCGAAATTCAAAACCGAGATCATTTCCAAAAAAATGTAGATTTACAGTTAAAATTGTAAGGTTCGCATCACTGTATATGACTGACAAAGTCCTAAATTAAAACTTTTTCTCCTACCAAACCGCGTATGTCAGACATGCGTCAAAGATGGCTCATGTAAAACTTCTTCGTAAAACGCATATGACTGACTAGGCGATTAATGCTTTAATTACAAATTTTAATGAATTTTCGTTATATAGATCCAGAAACAATCATAAAATCGCGTTTCTTCCATCTTTTATAAATTACATCAATTTTACTTGTTTTCGCACTCCATAGGGGCGCGCCACTAACTGTAGCACGTAAATTTACCCCTAGGTTCAATTCTATATAAGTTAATTTCTAGATTAAATCTGAATAATTTGAATAAATAAGAACAAAATATACGCGTATAAAATATATTTTCAACTAAACCTCAAAAATGTTTACGAAAAAATATTCAACCTTTAAAATATGTGTTCTTTAAAGAGTAATTAATTTATACATGATAGACCATCTGTTCAGTGTAGAAAACAATAAAACAGCACATTTGTTTTATGTTTTTAGCCCAATGAGGTCAACCGAGTAATATTATATTTAAACATTCACAACTTGAATAGTCAAAAAATTGTTGTCGGTGAATTCTGAGTCACTGAATATTTTAGCTTGTTAACTGTGACACTCAATAAAACTTTTCACGATTATCTAAAAGTACTATATATTGAAGGCTTTTTAAGAGCAAGATGCACCAATCACCATCATAAACTAGAAAATCACCCTAATTCAGTCGTTGCTCCGATGTTCTTAACCTCTTAACTTACGATTTAGAATCGAAAATATCGGGCCAAAGTAGTAGAGTTTGTGACTATTTTCTCACACGGTTTATCACAAAAATAAAAATAAATTAGTTTTGTATAAATAAATATTTTGTAATACTTGCTTCTGGGCCGATTATCGTACGCAGGCTATGCCTGTTATATTTATGTTTGGCCTAGCCATCGTACGCTGTCTCTGCTCGCCATTGTAAGTTAAGGGGTTAAACCAGAATTTAGAAGAATTAAAAAAAAATATGACCTATCAAATGATCTGGATCAAATTAATCCAGGAATTTATATCCAATAGTAATTACCCACTGGTGTAACTGCTATCTATGATTATATTTAAATAATGTAAAACTACATAACTTGTTGAATGTAATTATGTTCTGATTATTATTAATAAAAGAAATAAAAAAAACTGGCACTCTCGTTAAGCTATACGGACGTTTTGTGTTACCATAAGTAAGGTAAAATGTTGATTTAGAGGTAAAATGCCACTTACAACTATTTATTTTACATCGGCCTCAAAATATTTTAAATATATTAAAATTTCAGAACACGTTTTATTTATTTTTATACCAAAAATTACAATTAAATAGCTAATAGTTGTTTTAAATGGCATGACAACACATAAAATTCTGCCATTTCTTCATAGCGAGTTTATTCGTCAATCAGAGTTAACTGGTTATAAATGTACGATGTTTTGATCTTATATAACTGAAAAATCGTGCCATTCTATAGAAGACTCGAATTCTAGAATATGTACTTGAAGTAAATAAAATATTGCAGGTGTTGCAAACCTGGAAATAAATTTAAATCATTATATGGAATGAAATAATTATTTCTCCATTTAATATAAATTATTGGTGAATGCAAAGTCCAATATTTATTGTCAGATCAAAATTTGATGAGCATATTAATTCAGTATTATTATAAAATTCGAGGTCAATACAGTAGTGAAACTACAATAGGGGCAACTAATTCTTCTTAATAACATTTTGTATTTCAAGAAATATGATTTATGCATTATGTATCAAATTAAAATTTTGTATATTACAATTTTGAAAATTTAAGTGAAATATATCTATTAAAAGAGTTTAATTAATTTATATCTATGAAAATTAAAAAAAATAATGAATATTTAATTTTTGAAAATCAATAAATTTATAGTTTTTCTGAAAAAAATTTTTTTTCAAATTATTTATGCATTTTTATAAACATCAATATAAATTTATCAATAATAGGGCGGCAAAAATTTAAATTCGGCACTGGATAAATATATTATTAGTTTGAAGATACCTCATTTCAATAACGCTTCAATCGTAATAATTTTGTTTTCCTTTAAAATGAGATCATGCAAATAAATAATAACACTCAATAAGTCCGTAGAATATATTGTAACTAATTATTAATTCAATAGGATTCAATAGGCCACTATAAAATGTTATCAAGCAAATCCTAAATCATTGATTAAATTATATTATATCGAGCAAACTCAATAAGTTCCTACGGACTTATTTTATATTATTAATAAAAATTATTATGCAACAATATATTCTAACGTAAATTTATTCAATGTTGATTAATAACGTAATATACAATCGATGTAAAATTGCTGGAAAATGTTCATTATTTTGATCGAAATTATATTTTATAATTAAATTGCAGAAACAAATTCATTATTTTGGCATCTGTAAACAAATTATCATCCGAAATACGTACACGTGCGATACGAAATGCTGAATTTGTTAAGTTTTTTTATGATCAAATTCGATTAATTTTTATGCATCTAATATCAAATTCGATTAATTTTTATGCATCTAATATTATGCAAAACTTACATACGAAAACCTACAATAATTGTTATATATATTAAATAATATTATATGTGTAAAATTAATAATAAAAGAATGCTGGTAAGAATTCATTAAAATAATTTTCGTAACGAATCGAAATGGTTAACATGTGCTAATTTATGAATTATTTGGCTTCTAAATAAACAAATATTATAAAATACATACCAAACAATGCTGCACTTTGTCACAACTTTGATGAATGGCATCAGACGACTAAAATCAATGTAAAAGTATAAAATCGATCAACTGCATAAATCTTATATTTCGTATAATAGACTGGAATATTGCTTTTGTTGACCTTACACACAGTTATCACATAATTACGCAATTTTACAAAATCACTGCCGAAGACAATCGCTCGATCGCTATCCAATTGAATGACTGATAAGAAATCGAGATTTATTGTGAAGCTATCTATGGTCTATTGTCATTGCTGGCTGAATTGGAAATCATCGAGGAATTTGTGACAGGCCTCCTTGCGCCGGTGCATTGCAGCACTTTTATTCCGTACTGAAAGACAAAATTATAATTGTAGTTATATATATATATATATATATATATATATGTGTGTGTGTGTGTGTGTGTGTGTTTGTATATTATATATTATTATTTTATCATAAGCCAGTTATTGAAGTGTGCACCAGCGCTGGTGCACATCCACATGCGCACGTGGATGGATACTCAACTGCATTTTAGTAGCATACCATTAAATTGCAACTAAAATTATAAATGTAACAGTTCGCTTTGACTAAACAAATATATGATTTGATTTTTTTTTCTAAAATAAAATTATTAAATAGTTTTTTTTTTCATTTATTCCTTATTACGTTTCGGGGACATGGGACGTTTTCTTTCTCAGAAACTATGAGACTAGAAATTTGTCTAAATTAGACACTCAATGAAAATCAAACTGTACGTTCATTAAAAATTCTATGTGAAAATAAATTAAAATAGGTTTAATGGCCAAATGATGTAAATCGAAAGCCAAAAATCAAATAATAAAAAAAACTCGAGCTACTAATATTTGCATTTGTGAATACGTATAAAGACTGTCAATTTGAATTTTTCACGAGCGCCTAATTTAGAAAAATTTAGCTTCATTGTTTCTGAAGAAAGAGCCATTCCGTATCCCCGAAACGTAGAATAATTTTTTTTACAAACAAATAATTGATAATTTAATTTTTATTTGAATCTACATTTCTGCGGAATATGGGATGTTTCCTTCAGGATACGTGTAACGAAAAATCTTTCAAAATTTGCCACTCATTAAAAATCAAATTGTACATTCACTAAAAATTATATATGAAAACACCCGAACTATAAATGTTAACATTTGTGAAATGTTTGTGAATACTTATAAAGACTGTCAATTTAATTTTTGATAACTAAAATTTAGAATAATTTTAGTTCAATAGCTCTTGATGAAGGCCATCTCATATCTGCAAAACAAAAATGAAATAAATAAATTAAATAAATATTTTTCTGAGGAAAAAGGAGTTTCTTTTTAGAAAATTAAAATGATAATGGCTATGACACAGATTTATTTATATCGAATATGATGATAATATATTTTATTTGAGTTTAAAGATCGGGCGTTACATTTTTCGATGCAACGCTCAATCATAAATAATTGCAATTACTTGGTAAAAATATGAGCAAGAATTGAGCAAAGCACATTTTTTGACTACATTTGAAGTGATTGAATTATCAATACCAAACTATCAATAGAACAATTATTATCTGTTGGCACCTAATTTAATTTAATTACATTAACTAATTGTAAGTTGAAAGTGACTTTATTTCCTGTTCAATTCCTATTAAAACCCTACCTTTCAATCAAAAAATCTAATATAAATTTCTAAAATTAACAAAATATATCTAATTTTTCTGAATTTGGTATAAAAACAGTGAAATGCCTAAACAGTTTGAAAAATAAGAACGTATCTCATTGCGAGATTGATATAACGTTAAAAATCATGTTTATTAATTTAAAAGCGTAGGATTGAATATTGCTATTCCTAAGTCTCTAGGCTGAAATATATAAGTCGATCATAATAAATAAGGCAAATAATATCATCTTACTAATCATAATTAAGTGCGTTTAAATAGTAACTATTACAACGTATATTTTATATCATTTTATTCTTAAAGTCAATACTTGGCATATCATTTAATCGCTAATATCAATTAAACTCGATTATCGGTCATAATTTTAGCTGAGTTAAATTAATTGATTATAATCCTAAATTGACCAGACTAATTGAAATTTAATAAAATATCACAGTAGTAAACAATTAATTTAAAATATCTAATAAAAGTAACAAAAATACAAAAATATATTATAAAATAATTATAATATTTGTTTCTCCATAATCAGTATGATACATATTACTTAATGGTTCAACAGAAATATATAAAAACGATGACTTTTCAAAAGTAAATTAAAAATTTAATCAAAAAAATTTTAATCCTATCACTATTACTAATCCTAACAAAGTTTCTATATATCATTATGTGAGTTATGCTACAAATTACTTTTGTTAAACAAATAAAAATGAGCGACTAAAATTTCAACATACAATATAATTTAATAATAACCAAATAAAATTATTAATTTCTTGCATAATATACACATTTTCTTCATGAGATTAATTTCAACAACCGCTTAATGCCTTTTGACATTTTGACACGTCTAGTCGAATAACATTTTCTGTCAATGAATTCGTTAAATATTTTATTAAACATTAATAAGCATATGTTATTTAACTATTATGTTATTTACACTTTTTTATTTAAACGTTCGAACACTCGATAAGTGTCATCATTCAGTAAATCATAGCAGGTAGAACAAAACTTAAAGTTAAAACATTTTCTTTCATTAAAATAATAACAAACACCGAAACCAAACACCAAAACACCGAAATTTTGTTAATAAAATAATGATGCTTAAATTCATGATTACTCAAATCGAACCAAGTCTGAAATTCGATTTGAATGATAATGGTTAGTTAACTATAATTTTAATAGTTTTAGTATAATTGTAAAACGATAATATTTAACAACCAATATTTTTCTACGTACTTTTTTTTTAAGAAAAGGTACATAGATCTTCAATATTCTGTAATCATCAATATTGTAATTTCATAAAAAATGATTTTCGACAGAAGAACCTGATGATGAAACGCATCTAGTACAGGAACAACGTAATTAAACATCTACAAAAAAAATTATTCATTGGATTAATTGTTCTGTGAGGAACATATTAATTTATTGAAAAATCCAGTATATATATATATATATATATATATATATATATATATTTATATATATATATATATGTATGTATATGTATATGTGTGTGCGTGTGTGTGTGTGTGTGTGTGAAACAAGCACCCTAACCACTTCGCGATGATCATATATTTCAAATTTCATTGTAGTCTCCTTTGTCAATAGTTTTAACGTGACCCTTACTACCTGTAACTAATAAGTAATAAAACTAATATATTAAATATTCTTGGTTGATGTATTTAACAAAATATATATTATAACATTAACGTCAAACATCTTTTACTAAAATATAAAACCAGTTGAAAAATAATTTCATCTATCATATGGAATACTTATCAAATCATGATTTTCATTTCTATAAAATAATTTAGACAATATTATGTGTAAAGTCTCACTGTCGCGTCGGCTCCCGTCGAAAATAACCAAGGCTGCTGAGGATGGAACATTACTTCAAAAATACCAAAATCATTAAATGATTCATGATACTGTAATCTTTTTACTGGTACAATCAGCGGATTTTGTAACAGATCACTGCAAGAAATATGAAAAATTATATTCATAGAAGAGACAAAACGATAACCAAATTCTATAAGCAGCTTAAAGTTGCGCACAAATAAATACATATGAAGTAAAGAAAACAATATATGCAAACCAAGTTCTTCGAAATCCTAATGTTTACTATTTACTACTAGAAGCTACAACCAAGAAGCCTCATTTACATGGGTCTGAATCAGAAAATGCTTGAATATCTATAAGGTTAAATAGACCAAGATTTTTTTAAAACTTGTGTCAATCCTTCATTATTATCAAGCCAATCATTATTTGTGTGTATTGCTATCTTGTTATTCTACACTAAAATGTTACACACTACACAAATTATGGTAAAAAACATATTTGATATTTTAAACCATTTTTAATTTATTAGTATCAGTCTTTCCATCCTTGAAGTTTATTAATTCATTTACAAATTGTGAAATAATACATAGGGGCATAACAAAATGATAAAACAAATAAAATGGTGAAATTACATGGGGCTGACGGATATTCAAAGTAGTCCTTTGCAGAGTGTTATGCCAGTAGCACACCTTCCGAAACTGTTAACATGCAGCTGTACAAAGGAAAAGTACTCTTGTGGTGTAAAGATGACCACGCATTAACAAGTGCAAGGATTATCACAAGTATGCTGCAATCATGAGCGAAAAACTTAGTTTCATTCACTTTGCAATGAAAGTATAAATGTTTTCTTATCATGCTATTAGTATTTGTTAATAATTTTTTTGATAATTACATCATGATTAGAATATTAGCTGCATACATGCAAAGAATATTAGTAAAAAGCAAACTTTATAAATAAGCCATTTCAATTTCTACCATTTACAACTTATGGAGCCAAAAAATTATTGAAAAAACCATTGAACAAAATTCAACTCAATAAATTTTGAGCAGGTAGCAATCCTCAAATACCATTAATACTAATACAACATTAAAATGCACATAGAAAAATAATGTATTTACACTTACTTGTATACCATCCCATGAGATATGATCAAACTTCTATCATCAGAACCGGATGCAAACAATGGATACCGCTTATGAAAAGCTACACCTCGAACTGCAGTTCCATGCAATCGTAATGTTTGGTAAGGTTTTGTTGACAGATCCAAGTCAAACCTGTGAAAATTTTAAATATACATAAATGTATTTGTACCAATATTAACATCTTCACAATAGAATTTAAAATATCTTTGAATTGTTTAGCAGTTTAGTGATACGATTATTTTAGATATCTAAGAGGTAAAAAATATGTAAAGATGCTGATTGTCTTACCACAACATTTTTCTATCATATGTGCCAACTAATAAATTATCGCCCGCAGGGTGAACAGCCATACAAGATATCCATCTGGAGTTACTCAACAACTTTTTGACTAATTCTTGTTTCACCAAGTCATATATACGAACATTACGTTGTGTCTATCATATTATGTAAAAAATAAATGTTAGAAGTATAATTAAATGATATAATATCAATAAAAAAATAAAATATGAAGTAGGTACTTACAGCAACAAAGAAAAATGGCCTAATAGGATGAAATAGAACACACTGCACCAGACCTTTACTTTTGCTGAATGGTAACTGTGACCTCCTTTTAGACAGCTGATGTATAATTACAGACCTATTTTGACCTTCTGGCATAACTGTAGCAAAATAATCCCCTCTGCCATGCCAAGTTACCTAAACAAGCAAATTATCTATTTACCTAATTGATTAAATGACTACTACTTTATGTCTCTATTCTGAATAATTTACCTGTTTAACTTCTTTAAAATGATTTAAGACAACTCTTATACCATTGTACCATTCATCACTACTAGCTTGATCCCATTGTACTGCAGTCTTTACTCTTTCAGGTACTAAAATAACAAACAAGCATAAAAATAAATAAATAAAATGGCATATATTGACAAATATTGAATACACAAAAATATTGCTTACAACATTCTTGGTCTACATACTTATAATATCGGATGGTGCAGGTGGGGTTTCCAGTAAGTCATCAGTTTTCTTAACAACTAATTGGTCACCAACCCTAGGATTAATTAATAACACTTTACGATCCGCAGCTACAGCCAAAATGCTTAAAGCTGGAACTGGACTCCAAGCAATACTACGTATTGTCCCCGTACATGATATTGTGCGCAAGCAACGGCCGGTGCAAACTTCCCAAACTACAATATAAGAAAATATTAAGTACTTTATTTCATATAAATTAGTTTCCAATGCTAAATAGTGATTCTATTAAACTTAAATAGAATGGCTTTACATTAACAAACTCAATTATTTTCATAAAAGTTATTAAAATCTAAACAGATTAAATCTAATTGAAATAATATTTTCATTTGCATCTATTATATCTTCAATTGTATTTTTTTTCACACACAAAACGACCAATAAAATTAAATGCATCAGTACATGCTAATAAAAAAAAATCACACCTTTTACTGTCATGTCATCAGACCCTGTAGCCAGATATTGTCCAAGACAATCTATTGTCATGCACCTTATCATGTCTTTATGTCCCTTATAGACGAGACTTTGTACAGTAGGGAATGGCTGCAAATCTTTAGGACTTGGTAGTTGTGGTACCAAAGCTTCCGGTTCAATAGTCAACTGTAGACCAACATGATGATATTATAAATTGTCAAAATATCAAGTAAAAGTTCTATTATATTTCTTTACTAAGCTCAACTAAAAAAAGTATCTATGAAAATAAACAATTAAGACTATGGCCTAATATTAGGCAGTTTAATTTGGAGTAAGACATGGCAGCTCAAAAATATATTGTGAGAAAATGCCATATTTCTCATATTTCAAAAGCAAACTCAAAAAACATGAAAAATATATTATTCAAACAATATAATTATGACACGAACAATGTATCTGTAGAATCAATAGTTCAAAATGTACTTCTCAACTTTTTTCTTGAAGCACTTAATTTAACAAGTTTTAGTATTTTAAAATACTATTACTACTACTTCAACATAAATACTTCATTAGAAGAACTGTAGTGAAAACAAAATAAAAATTGCTCAACTTACTGAAATTAAATGGTGTATTCTAGTCCAATGGTTAAAAAAAAAATCTGATATGTTAAAGTTAGCCAAGTCGGTCAAGAATATATTTATTCTTAAAACATTAATTAATGACATGGATAATAGAAATAATATTTGCCTTTTTCCAAGGCTTTCAAAAATTTCATAAAATTCGGGCTTCTAGACTAGAATACTTCCTTAAAGCAATCTTCTCACATAGTGAAATAAATGTAATGACTGTGTCGTCCATTACAATCAATTTTAACTACAAATATATATATATATATATATATATATATATATATATAAATGTATGTATGTATAAAATTTACTAACTCTCATTTTTATAGCTCTGGGACATAAGTAAAGGTCAAGACAACGTAAGAAACGTTCCTTAATGTATCTTGAATATGATGGTACTTCGCGTAGTGAATTATATTTTTCAGGTACAAAATGTAGTTTACGCTTCCATGGTGTATCCTTTTGTTTATTCCATTGCTTCAATTCTTTCTTGTCAAATAGATATTCTGGAGGTGGGTTGTAACTTTCAGCATGACCTATGAATAAATATAAGTTTTGAATATATTCCAAAACAATCATTATCAGTTATAGTCATATATTAACCTGGCAAGTGTCTTTTCGGCGCCGCAATGTGTTTATGAATTCTACGCATATGTTCAGGCTGATCATCAGCAGACCAAAGCATATAAAATTGGGGATCTTTCTTTGCACGTTCCTGATCACGCTCAGCTTTTGTTTTAAGCCAACCCATCTTCAAGGCATGAACCATTTTTGATACCTAGTCACATAAAAACATTAGGTAATTTACAAAATTAAAATTGTGCATATATTATAGTAATCCATGTTTAAATGTTTTCATTTTAATGACTTCAAATTATATCAGTGAACAGAAGTTGCTATTTTGATTAACATATTTGGAAACAGCAATGTTTCTTAAACCACTGATCTCCAATAAAATGTATCTTGTGTTTAAATATAAAAATAATATAAATATAAAAATAGTTGAACAATGATAATTAATTGCACAATTTTATATTTAATCTAAATAAAATATAAATTTGTGTACATATGATCATGTTTGTTCTTTTTATTCAGTATGTTTTATAATTAATAATGATATTGCATTCAGATTTTATCTGAAGATAAATATGTCAGTTAATTCAGCAAGATTATTATAAAATTATCGCCAAAAAGTTATGAAATCGATTTTATTATTAAATCCAAATTTAAATAAAGTATCTGTATACATAGATAACTAACTCACTTTATCTTTTTCCGATTTGCTAGGCAGAAATGACCTCTTGTGTTCAGGAAAACTGCGAATAGGTGTCTTCATAACCTCAGATGTAAACCAATCAATCCATGGCTAAAAGATAAATTGTAAAAATATAAAAATTATATTTACTGGACATATTAAAAACATATGTTGCCAACTTACGCCAAATTCTTCATATGTACTATCAGGTATTCTCTGGGCCTGAATTCTTTGAATCAATTTTATATCATTTTCACTAAGCACAACATCTTGACCAGTCTGTGGATCTTTAACAGTTCTCCAGAAATCTGGGTCTTCCATCCTGGCCAAAAATGCATCGATTTGATCTGAGTTTTGCATACCCTCTGGTTTTGGAATTTTTTTGCCATCCCAGTCATAGCCCAAATGTGAGTATTCATTATACCAGTTCATCGGTATATTGCCAACAGTATTTCTAATGTCCTAGATTATAATTATTATTAAAGCAATTTTTTAACTAAATTATGAGTATTATGCAGTTAATGGGTGATAAAATACAAAACATACATGTTTCATAATTTATAAAATTATATTTATCAAACAAGTTTACAAAAAAAAAAAAAAAAAAATACACATCAATATTGATTTACAACGCTTTGTATTACCTCTTCATCCGACGAATCATGTTTATATTCATCTTTAGACACCACACTTTTTCCATCACTATTGGTACTAACTGTGTCAATGAGTTTAGACCTAGCTAATTTTTTTATTTTCTGATAGTCTTTCGACTTTGGTATATCAACTGAAACCTCACTCTCATCAGAATTGTCATCAATATTTTTCGAGTCATCTGTAGCAGGGTCCATTGCACTAGATAAGTCAGAATCATCATATTCTGGTCCCTCCTCCATTTCATCCCCACAGTCTTCGAAATCCTCGTTGCCATCACACTGATGATCTAAGTCCTCGTCGGCTGAGTATTCTTCGGCATCAAGCTGACCTTCATCAAAATGATCGTCGTCAGTATCACCTTCGTCCTCTGTGTTCTCGCCTTCCACGTCATCGTCACTTTCTTCCCCATCCATGAATTCAGTGCTGCACTCAGAATCTGCATTATCAGATTCTTCAGAACCTGAACTGTCCACTATCACCATGTCCGTGAGCTCCAATCCATTCTGAAAAATAAACCACATATTAGAAATCGAGAAATTCCTAATTTTAATCTTAATATTGGATTTGATCTATCAACTGAGGGAAAATATAACATGGTTAAAGTCTTATAACATTTTCATTTATCACTAATATTTCGACAACCTCAAATTCAATATAAGAACAATAAAATTTAAGTTTCTTCAACAAATATGTAATAATATTTAAAATGATTAATCAATGTTTCTAATACAAAAATGTTAAGACAACACTATCGCTAAGTACATAATTGATGACCTATCATATTTTGTCGATACTAAATGATAGAGTACTTGTCATTAAATCAAAGTGGAAAATTATAAAGTAATTGTTTTATTCCTAGGTGGTAAAAACGTGTGTAACTCATTTTGATGCATCTGACAGAAATTTAAGACATTTTGGTGCATCAAACATTTTCGTGAAGAACAGACCTTAAAGCTGTCAGAGTAAAACAAAATTATGGAAATAATAGCACCAAAGGTTCATATATTAATTAGAAAATAAACATATTTAGCATACATCAAGAGATATAAAATTGCAATCAAAATCGCTATTTACCTCAAGTCCATTAGTTTTCGAAATGCTAGCGACGTCTTCATCATATCGTTTCGGTACATCCTTGCTTCCTTTACGTTTCAGAGTACCATTCGGGGCCATTATGTTACATTACTTAAAACCAGAATTATTTGCAGTCGAAAATCTTCAACCTGAAATTTTGAAGACAGAAGTCGAGTTTAACCACTACTTTTGAGGTTAGTTATTCCTTCAGCTAAAACACGTTGTTCCACAACAATTTTGACGGCACCCGGCGGAGGGCACTACGCGTTATGAGCAAATTTTAAACCAATCAAAATGAACACACCGAATGCGAAATAAAAAAGAAAAACAAAATCAAGATAAGCGTTTGCTTTGGAATGCACACGAGTAAACAATTTATACCCAAATCAAAACAATTGATATCAACCAAACGCTGTTGAAAAAATTTGTTTATTTTTTAATCAAATTTCATTGGCTCGCGAAAACCTGACATTTTTCATATATCAAAACTAACTTTAGCAAAACATTATATTAGGTTGTCAAATATCTCCCTTCCGCTTTTTGCTCTTGGTTTATAATACAAAAAGGCGGAAGGGAGATATTTGACAACCTTATATCTGTTAAATAAGTTTACATATGGTATTTTGATCGCTTTATTTGTAATGAAAGAATTTTAAATTAAATTAGTTGAAGTTAAAAGTTACAAATCTGTAAAAAAAAAAGGATTATTAACTTCTCGTACGGGAAGTTATAGTAAGGGGGCGTCCATTAATCACGTGAGCAAATTTTTAATGATTTTTGAACCCCCCCCTCCCCCTTGATAATACATGATGATATTCAAAATTGCCGCCCCCCCCTCCCCTACCAAACATCACGTGTATTTTTGGTTACGTGATAAAACTGTAAAATTTTTGATTTTGTTTTTGAAAATGTTTGAATTTTTTTAAAAAATTAGTTAAAAAGTAATAACACGTGATCTTTTACTATACCCCTTATTTATCTAGGTATACCCCTCCCTCTCCACATATTTTTTTGTGATTTTTTGTTAACCCCCCCTCCCCCTAAAAACGTGATTAATGGACGCCCCCTAATCGCAAAAAAATCGAAAATGAAAACTTTTATATATCTTTACGTTTCAGGGGTTTCTAAACAAAACGCGTTTCAATATTTCGTCTCTATGCAAGTTAAAGCAGTACGATTGCCTTGAAAAAAAATTCAGAAATACCAAAATATTTCAAAATAAAGAAAACATTTTTTTTCAAAAAAAGGAAATTTTTGTCAAAAATTTATAGTTTCTCCTAAATCTAATTTTTTCAAATTAAAATTTTTTCAAAAATGTTAATTTAAAAAAAAAAAAAATAAGTTTTTGTACGGGAAGTTCCAGCAATTTGCCTTAAGGCACGATGCCATGCGCCCCAGGTACTCGATTAGTACTAATCGAGTGGTACTCGAGTTATAACCAATAGAAGCGCTATTCTACGCGTAGATGTGAATAAGGGTCTTGAGAACCCCTTTATCAGAAAACGTTAACTTATACGAACTTATATGAGCCAAGTTGTTGTTAAATGAATATGTATATGAATAAATTGGATGCGACGAGATAAAATTTTAATTACAGCATATATTTAAGTAGATATAGGGGGCAATTCTGCCTTATAAAATACCGTTATCTTATTCTTGTTTCTTGTTAGTGAATATTTGAGAATGTCTATAAGCAAGGATGAATGTTATGATAACAGAATTCTAGATGGTGCAGTTATCATAAGATTCTTCCTTGCTTGTTTATATGTAAAATATGCCTGATCGCACAAAAAATAGATAGACATTTTCACATATTCACTATCAAGAAGCATAAGATCAATTTTGTTTTACCTGATTCTAGCAATAGCTGACTGGTCAATTCAGCTTCTCACCAATATTCACGCTGCAATCTAGTCTGAATACCGATTTTTTATGTTTTTTTGTACCGAATGTTCAGTATCAGTATTCAATACAAAATCATCGTCCAATCATCGACGCTGATGTAGAGAAAGGCGTTGAAATTAAATTTGATTTTCAATAATCATCAAACTTGAAACTATTCAATATTGAAAGACGGTTTAAATTCTGTGGAATTGAACTCAGCATGCATTATATACAGGATCAATTTTGTTTTACCTGATTCTAGTAATAGCTGACTGGTCAATTCAGCTTCTCACCAATATTCACGCTGCAATCTGGTCCACCTGTCATATTTGATTTATTTATTTTAATTAAAAATGTCTGAATGCCGATTTTCTATGCTTTTTCCGTACCGAATAGTCAGTATCAGTGTTCAAGGTGAAATCTATGTCCAATCATCGACGCTGAAGTAGAGAAAGCCATGGATAGCAACAAGTGATACCAATCAGCTCAATGATCAGATACATACAAGTGAAGTTACCTTTAAACCATAGATAAAAGCAAAATATATATAAAAATAAGATTGCCAGTTTTTAGTACCACTTTATATGAAAACTACTACATAACACAGCCTTGCCATAACATTAGTCTACGGAAGAAAAACCTCCTAATTGTAGCAATATTATTAATAAAATATGAGCAGCATCATTAAATCTTCATATTCAATTATTAGATGAAAATGTGACAAATTACACAAATTTTAACTTATTATAAACTTTAGGAGACCCCGTAAAGTGCGTCCCGCAGCTACAAATTTTGTGGTTCAACATTAAATATTGCATTCGTTAAACTTATTTGGCGTTGAAATTGAATTTGATTTTATATAATCATCAAATTTTAAACTATTCAATATTGAAAGACGGTTGAAATTCTGTGGAATTGAACTCAGCATGCATTATATACAGGATCAATTTTGTTTTACCTGATTCTAGCAATCGCTGACTGGACAATTCAGCTTCTCACCAACATTCACGCTACAATCTGGTGCACCTGTCATGTTTGGTTTATTTATTTTAATTAAAAATGTCTGAATACCAATTTTTTATGCTTTTTTCGTACCGAATGTTCATAATCTGTATTCAAGGCGAAATCATCGTCCAATCATCGACGCTGAGGTAGAGAAAACCAGGGATAGCAACAAGTCATAGAAATTTTACTAATCAGCTTCAATGGTCAGATTCAGTGAAGTTTTCTTTAAACCATCGATAAAAGAAAGTATACTCACTGGATACACTATTCGAATTTATTGTAATAAAAAATTCCACGAACAATATTGAAAATAAAGTTAAAAAAAAATATATGAAAAATTTATAGCACAAAAAAAACAAATGAAAATTTATATCTGTATAATTGCATTCATCAAGTGTCACATGATTTTGAATTTCAGGTAATATAAATATTTGTTTTAAAATCGAAGCTTTTGATCGAGTATTTTAAAAATATTCATGATTTGCATTCATTGGCTACACTAAAATAAGATTATTGTAAATAATAAAACATTGCCAATATAAGATTATTTTCTTATATAATGCATAAATAAATTTAGGGACAAATATTCAAATTTTATTAAATTACATTATGCAATGAGAATTGAAACTCACGTAAATTATCACTACATAAATAATTGACTATAAGATTTAATTCTGTTCATATTTTATTGATAATATTGCTACATTTAATGTACACTCCATAAAGAAAATTATATCTACTTAAATATATGCTGTAATCAAAATTTTATAGTTTTGATCAAACAAAACTATACAATATTGATAAATGTATAATTCATAATGTTATGTTTTAAATTCAAAATTTTATGATAATATTAATTTATATGAAACATAGCAACATTCAATTGTATAATTTTGAAATAAATATTCATTTTTCTATACATTTTCATTAACATAACTAATTTATTTTATTAGTTTAACAAATTAATTTAACATATAAGCTAACATAACGGGATATCATTTGTGATTTCGTAGATAATCAATCATTCTTTTCATTATTTGCATTAAAATGCAAATTTATCACTTGACTAAAATAAATATATATAGGAAAAGACTCGTATATATTTAATAAAAATGCAAAATTTAATCAGAAATCAGGTACATTCTGGTCTATTGTGGTTTTTGGTCTTGTAACTGAGGCACTGTTATTTGTTTTAGCACTATGTAGGTCTTTGCAATTCCTCTTATGTGATTTAATTAGATGATCGTAATCAAATTCCTTCAAACAATACGAGCATGGAATGATTGCACTACTATGCCTTAAACTCATATGAATCTCCAGTGACAATTTGGTATGATAAGCATAATCACTCTTTGGACACAAAGTACAAACTAAAGATTTTCTAGAAATATGTTTTGTTAAGAATTCGTCTCGAATTGAAGTTAGTGTTACTTTATGGGCAACTTTGCAAGGCTGCTTTTGTTTTCGACTTCTCTTATTGTCAGTTTTTTCTAACTTATTCGAACTTATTTCTTGGCGGCTTTCTTCATCTGCAACTAAATCACTTTCCACTTCATCCTGAATCATAGTTTCATCTTCGCGATTGATTTTCAAATTCAACACCTCTGGAGATTTAACAGGTGATCGATCGTTTTCATCACCAGTTTTAAATATAGGGGTAGTTGCGATTTTTGTGATTTTATCTGGAGGTTCATAGAACGGCTGTGTTATTGTAGAAGCTCCAATTAAAATCGTTGTAAACGTGGCATCGTTTATATTTTCTTTGTTGCCGACTTTATTTTCACTATTGTTACGCTGTCGTTTACCGGGAGATATACCGTACGCGCCGCTGTTGTAGTTGTTATTGTTGTACTTCGATGTCATCCATTGCATACCTAAAAAATAAATTAAATTTTAAATTTCAGTAACAAAACTTATGTTGGTATTGTGAATAATCGACAAGATAAACTGTTTCAAATCGCACCATGTCTCTTTCTCAGCACGTTCGATTGCACTAGTCATGCAATCTATTTATTATACTCCTACTAGCTATACCATATTTCACACTTCATTATTAATAGATTGATATTAACCCAGTCTAGTATAATACTGTGGTTCATCGACTGTATCAATAAGAATAAATTTCTTCTGTAAGTAGGTACTAGTTGTTACAACGTAAACTACTTACTGTTTCAACAGAATTATTCTATATGAAATTCGACAATCGTTTCAAATCAAACTCAAAGCTTATAATTCTATGTCTATGTCCAACCATGATTGCCACCTTATTGACATTTATTTTATTACCTCCCGCCTTATGAAAATCCTGGCTGATGGTCTGCATCATAGGTTGAAGTCGACTGGTTGTGTAATGTTGTTGATCGTCAGGATCAGAACCATCTGATGCTTCCATATAGTGGAACAACCGCTCTGCGCCTTGTTTTGGAGGGCGCCACTGCTGCTGCTGTTGCTGTTGTTGTTGTTGTTGCTGTTGTTGCTGGTGAGATTGTTCGTTTAGATTTGGCCGGACGTTCGCAACGATAGAACTGGAAATATGAATAAGTATGTGGTAATGATGAGGTACGTAAAAGTAAAAGAAAACACTGAAATCACTGCAGAAAATAAGCAACTAATGACTAGAAACGAACATAACTCGATTCATTAATGCA
>NW_020538040.1:42529931-42556680 GCF_003426905.1 Ctenocephalides felis | reverse complement strand
TTGCATCATCAGAAGATAATTAACTTGGTTTCTTACATCAATAGATGTGCAGGACGCACATACGTTAGCGCTACCATTTATGCACTAACTTGTGAGAATCTTCTTGCCTTACGCAGAGTAATGATATATACAATAAATATATAGGTGTGTAAAATAAAATAATTCAGTTAAAATACAAAATATGGATCAACTTGTAATTACGAATGGCTTCGAGGCTCAAATGCCACATATGTTGTGCTTTGTGCACATGGTAGTGCTAACTTATGTGCTTTGTGCACATTTATTGAGCAATTATATTGTGAAAACCAAAATAATTATATTATAACGAATAATACATCAAACAAACAACTATCTCACTATGTTTTTGCTGCTTTTCAATAATTTGGTACCTGATTCTTTCTACCCCATAGGCGGTTTAAAATGGGAGGAACAGGGAGCAAACAGGTCGAATGCCTTATTTTAATAAATATAAATTTTATGGATACATGTTTTTACAGAGATAATTTTGTATATAACCTTGATCTGGTATTTTGTCAAAAATATTTATAAGCAGAATTGGAATAACTATTTATTTAACTTATCTCTTGTAAAATTGCTATTTTTAACTTAATTCACTTTTGTTATTGTTTACACCTTTGCCAGGGTAAAGGTACAGTTGGTCTTTTTTAGCCCACTCACGTGTAAGCTTTTATAAAGGTTATATAAAAAAACTGTTGAATCTAACTTTAAATTAACAATACATGTTATAAAACAAATAACGTATACTTAAAAATGATATGACTGTTTTGTAAACTAAACAACAGTGCTCACGACCAACAAAACTAACAAAGAAAGAAAATACTTTTGTTATGGATTTTCAAACATAGCCGTTTATGTCCCGATAGCAACGTCATAAGGATCAAGGTTATGGGTGGTTATACATGTTTTTCCCTCAACTTTCAAATATTGTTTAAAAATTCTTAACTTTACTTGTTTCTATCCTATTATATAGAGCACATGGGATGATGCGCTTATGAATTCTAAACTCGACGGGGTTAAGAAAACGATGCCCAGAAATCATTAGTCAACGATGGCGCGTTCGACCCCAAAAATAAATTAACCGTTAAAATAAAAAAAAACTCCCCACGTTCGCCCGCATGCAGTTTACGTATTCCTGCGTGCAGCGTCGTCATCGGCTTAAGAACGGCGAGGGGCGACGAGGAGGTACGGGCTGCTTGAAATATTTTCACTATCGATTCACTCTCTCGTGCATCCTGCCTGTGCCCGTTCATAAAAACACAAATTGCCTACATGACATCGCATTCGTGTGGGTTGGGACGATGGGAGCACATTCTCTTTCTTCTCAAAGTTTCTACGACCATTAGTAGAAGAATGGGGAGGAAGAATCAATTTTTTGAATTGAATGGTCGAGATGGAGCGAAAAGCTATTTATTACTTAATCTGATAGAATATACACTTGCAATAGCATTGTATCTCGTAGTAGGAGGAGGCATTTTTTTCTGCATAAATATTACTTACATTATAACAAAAATGAACTAGTAGTGCATGGCACCGTGTCTTAAGGCAAATTGCTGAAAAAAATTATTTATTTCAATTTTTTTTCTTTTTTTTTCAAAACTTTGAAAAAGGAAGATTCAATTTTTAGAATTGAATGGTCGAGATGGAGCGAAAAGCTATTTATTACTTAATCTGATAGAATATACACTTGCAATAGTACGCATTGTATCTCGTAGTAGGAGGATGCATTTTTTTTGCATATTTATCACTTGCTGCATTATAGCAAAAATGAACTAGTAGTGCATGGCGCCGTGACTTAAAGCAAATTGCTGAAAAAAAATTATTTTCTTTCAAAGTTTTCCTTTTTTTGAACTTTGAAAAAATATTTTTGAGAATATTTGAAATTTTGACAAAAAATTGTCATTTTTGAAAAATTTGATTTTTCTTATGTAAGGTTGTCAAATATCTCCCTTCCGCCTTTTTGTATTATAAACCAAGAGCAAAAAAGCGGAAGGGAGATATTTGACAACCTAATATTTTGATTTTTTTTGAAAATGTTGAGCTTTTTTTTAAAGCAATCGTTCTCCGTGGCTGTTTTAATGAAAAAATATCGAAGCGCGTAAGCCCTGCATCGTGGTCTAACCAATAAACATTGGTACGGAACCTATACAAACGTAAACAAAATTTATACTCATTATTAAAATCTCTATAAAATATCTGATAATTTTATGTGCATATGTCTAATGATCATTTTTGACCGCCAAATGGCATTTTTTCTTTTACCTTTTCTACTCGATCTCCAAAACCGCTAGACCTGCCACCCCAAAAATTTAATCATTTCACTTTGTAAATGCAAGTAAAATGTTTTTTGAATTATTGAAATCGGACGCTCCGTTCTCTTATAAACTGAATTGCAATTTATGGCCCTTCGAAACGGCTGGACCTGCCATTTGTATAAAATAGGCCTGCATGTATAAAATAGAGAGAATAGATGAGAGGTTTTAACTTGTAATATGTAAATCATGATAATAAGTGAAATTTTGCAATTGAAAATAAGTTAAAATAATTAAATATTAATTTAAAATTCATAACGACCAACAATAAAAACAGATAATTCTGAATAAAAAATTCGTCAAAAATAGGGTCAGGAAGTGATAGGTAAATTTTTTGTCATTTTCAATTTAACATTAAGAAACTGTATAATCTATATTAATAACCAATCTATATTAAGAAATAGTAGAAAATAGATTTTTTACCTATTGTTTATTTGCTTGTAAACTATGTTTTATTGCTTCAAAATTAATCTTCAAACTGGTAAAATTCTAAGAAAATAGTTATTCTTGAGTATAAAAATTATTTCGACGTGCAGTGTGGTAATTTCTGCATTTTGCGATTGAAAATAATTCTTTCAAATATTTCCAATAAATAATGGTGTTTTTTAAATGGTTGTTGTGATTGATTGCTTTTTGAAGGACCAATTGTAAATACTTTAATTATAACTGTATATATTTATTTGATGTTAATTACAAGTTATAAGTGTATTTACAATAATTTCTATATGTTTTTTGATAACGTATTGATTGATTTGATTTTTTGTATAATTTTCGATTGATGATTTTTTGTTTTTATCAATATAACTCGCACCCTTTGATATGGCGCGAACAAATTGCATAGTTTTAAATAGCATTAAAATTTTTTGATGCTGAACTAAAAGTTTTGGGGTAAAATGTATTCATATTTTGCGCTATTTATATCCATAATAGCAAAATATTATTGTATGCAACGAGTAAGAAATCTTTATCGCTCACAAATTATGTCTAATGTTTTCGTGCAGATATTGCAACAATACGTAATGATATAATCTAATTTTAGATATCTAGTTTAATTATAATATTCTTCATTAGTGATTCTAATTAACATTAATTTTTATTGAATTTCATTATCAAACGCTGTTCACATATTTCCCTATAGCTAAACATTACCTAAACTTAACATTCGAAACAGAAAGATCCTTATATAGCGACTGTTTCTTCGCTCAGGATGCACGCATTATTATTTAATAGCGTTCCTGCTCGCCCCATACTAGTGATTTCACATTGCACGGCAACCCCGCATTGTCCCTGGGGTGTGATAAAGGCAGCGATTCTCAAAGCGCCAAGCTAAACATATACACAAATTTTATAATTTATACATACTCATAATCATTGATAAATGCACATATTTAATAATCAAATACTTCTTCACACACTTTAATTGCATCATAAAATTATTTTGCGGCACTATCTTAGATAATTATTCAAAATTGAACGATAAATTTCAATCGACAATTTAGACATTCTTAATCAATGAACAAATTAATCTTTTTCTTTTATTTATAATTCAATTGCAATAACATAATAAATTCAATTCATTTTTAATGAAGTTAAAATTATTCAGTAAAAAATACACATATGTATTTCTTTCGATTTTCATATTTATAAAATGTTTCATAATGGTCATTTACAATATACTTATCATCATCTGCTGTTAATATAAATTTATTAAACCCAAAACAGTTTGACAATCTCTATGATTTCAAGTATCGATTCCCTGAGGGGTCGGTCCGATGGTCCACCCGTCTCACCCTTAACAATCCACTCTTCATGCAAACCTTTCTTCGAACACGCAAGTTGTAGGGTTCGTCTCATACTGGTTCGACTAGAATTCTTCCTCGCAACGTATTTCAACAAATAAAGATTTTAATATATTTTGTGAAACTTTTTGGTAAATATATAAGTAAAATTAATATTACTAATTATCTATACTTTTTATATATCATATTTAATTAAAATTTAATAGCATTGGCGCCGAATAATTAGGATTTGATGGCTGTGAATTATATATTTTTTTACATTGCATAAATAATATTGTTACAATAATATGTACGGTATATAATTTAAATATTTGTCATAACTAAAATTCTCAAATTTTGTATTTCATATATGTTAAGTATTTATTTATTTCTTACAAGCATTTTTTATTGTGTTTTTATAAGGCCAATTATAATTTACATTTATATTCCTATTTCAGATTTAGATGATCGTTTTCTATGACCGCCCTGCCACCGCAGCGGTCCGCCATGGAGGTGGCACAATCAGGTCCCACACCTCCAAACTCAGCTCACCACATTCAGCCATCACAAGCGACATCATCCTCTAATGCGCCCATAGATTGCTACGAGGATATGTTTAAAGAAATTACTCGCAAACTTTATGGTGAAGAAGGCTTGCCAGACTATCAAGGTGCTGAAAGGGCCTTAACCAGCCTTGTCAGCGCTGACCGCACTTTAACCACTATTGATTACGATGCCGAAGGAAATGCTTTCAAACCAGAAGACCACATCACAGCATTTGGTCTTGCAGCGCTCATGCAAAATGGCTTTCCGCCACCAGGAATTCTGAATGCAAATTTTACCCCAAAATTGACTACAGTTGCAACTAATGCTGCGAATGCAGAAGATAAATGGACTGCCAGCGAAGATTTTCTTCCTTGGACGACGAGCAGAATTGCAAGCTATAATCCTGCACAAAAGCTGTTTCGTTGTGCAGAATGTGAGTGTGTTGGATTTTTAGGTAGAGTAGCAGAACACTGGATGGGCGCTCATGGTTCTTTGAGGCCTTTCCAATGTCCACAATGCCCTTACGCTAGCGCATGGGCTCGGTGTGCGAAAATACATTTGACTAGAGAGCACAACGTGCCTGATGCTTCTGCAGATGCTGTGTTCAAAGATAATCCAGTTCTTGATGAAGTTACCAGATACTTACAAAGACTGAAAACAAAAGTAGAAACGCCAGGGTTGGTAAATAGACAAATTCAGCCTACGAATAACACTCAGGCAACAGCAGTCGCGGTTGCCAACCCACCTACCGCTAACGCTGATAACACTGATGGAGATTCAGCTAGTGCGGCTACTGCGGCTGTTGTTACGAAACGTTATAATTGCGGATTTTGCCCTTACGCAACTGATAGAAGAGATTTATACACGCGCCACGAGAATATTCATCGTGAAGAGAAGCCTTTCCAGTGCTACGTTTGCCAAAAACAGTTCAATCGCGCAGATCATGTCAAGAAACATTTTTTGCGAATGCATCGTGAGCATCCTTACGATTTGAATAGGATCAGGAAGCAAACCAATGCTACCAAATCGCCTGTATATTCATATCCAAAATTCGGAGAAGGCGGTGCACAAGTCAATAACTTTCAAAACCAGCCAGGTACCGCTGCTGCAGGTAATCAGCAACAAGCAACGCAGAGGACGCCAAAAGTGGAGAACAAACCAGGCACAAAAACTTCACCAGAAAAGCCAGGATCTAAGAAGAAAGGAGAAAAACGTTATGCGTGTTGTTATTGTTCCTGGGCAGGCGTTGATAACTGGTGCTTGAAGCGACATTTAAATACACATTTAAAACCTTTCGTCTGCGCTCTTTGCGATTACAAAGCAGCTAGATCGGAACGACTAGCTACTCATGTTTTGAAAGTACATAATAAAAAAGCATGTAGTAAATGCAGCTTTTTAGCAGAGGATCAGGCGCAACTAGTCATACATCAGCAGGAACAACAGTAAGTAGTTTGAGACAGATTCAAAATTATTTAGGCTTAAGGCATTTTGGGGAGAGACTTTAATAATAATACTCTTAATAATAATGCTTGAATAAAATTCATTCATGTATACAATGATATCATTTTTTAGTTATGATCATGGGGTTTAATAACAATGCTAAAAATGGCATGAACCACTAATATCATTTAACAATATTATAATTCTAACAATATTATAATTCTA
Source organism: Ctenocephalides felis (assembly GCF_003426905.1). Lineage (NCBI taxonomy): Eukaryota > Metazoa > Arthropoda > Insecta > Siphonaptera > Pulicidae > Ctenocephalides > Ctenocephalides felis. The sequence continues at coordinate 42,550,361 of NW_020538040.1, read as the reverse complement.
GTAGGGATTCCAACTGGTGTAATTTCTAATGCAATTACATTCATGTGAAATACAGATTATTTTTTTAATCTTTAATAACGTGATAAAAACAATATTTTTGAATACTACAAATAGTTCTCAGAGTATTGTTTGTATTTGTTTACTAACTAGTTTACTGCGTGACGTTTGTTTGTAATATTTCTAGAGAACGCCCGTTATCAAATATTCAGCGTTGGTTGTTGTTGATAAATTGCATTCGATATCACCACTAGGAATCTATAACTTTTCAAACATATGTCACTAACAAAACAACTAATACAACTAACTTCCATTACTAACACGAATTAATTTAGCGCTCTGGATACGCGACAGTCTCGCTCTTCGAACAACGGAAATAACAACGCCGGCGCATCCGGCAACGGAGGCATCTTGCGCACATTGGCGCCGTTCGCCGGAGGGGGCTCGGTGCTAGCGCCCCAGGGCGGCGGGGGCGCGCCACTGCATGGCACCAACGCGCCCGCCACTGTCACGCCGTTTGGGTAAAGGAAATAATAAGCGGCAACAGGAGATCTGGCGAACATTTTAAAATGCAATCCAAAATAGTTAATATTCTTTACAAATAACACTTACAAGATCTTTTCCGACTATTTTTTATGAATATATTTCACTCAGTTTGTAATTTAACGAAAAATTGCTTTAAAATGTGCGTTAGCTCTCTGTTTGTGACGTGTCGTATGCTTTTCTTAAAGTTTTTGTCGCAAACATTGGATAAGAATATATATATTCTGAATTTTTGTATTCATTCAAATAATTTTAAATTTGCCTAAATAATAATTGAAATATAGTTTATCCCACCATATAGTGGGGTATATATATTCTCATCCAAATATTCGTTTTAATAGGTTTTATGAAATATGCATGCATATCACTTTATTGGTTTGTTTAATTTATGAATGTTAGTGTTCATGTATTGTTTTGTTTGTAGTATTAACACATTTGTAAATTTATCTTAATTTTGTTTCAATTATGTATACTTTAACACTTTCGCTACGGACATGACGTGCTGTGTGTACGCATGTCGTCCCTGGACGACATTATGTTTACCTTTGCTTCAAGATTTGATACTATGAGTTAAAGTATTGAAAATCTTAGTTTCTTATTGTATTTCTATTTCATTAGAAACTTAATTTCTCATTTTTTAAGACATTTTTATTGACAATGATAGAAATAACTTAGATATGTAGTTCAGTAGTGCAACTAAGCGGCACGTTGTTCCCGTACAGCAGCGACACTCTTGAGGAAAGTACTCCCGTAGCGAAAAGGTTAAACATGTGAATTTTTTTTAGATACTCTAAGGCGATAGTTTTTATGGTAAAGCTAATGTTTGTAGTTTAATTTAGGTCCAAGTATTGACTCATTAATGAATCGAGTTATGTTCGTTTCTAGTCATTAGTTGCTTATTTTCTGCAGTGATTTCAGTGTTTTCATGTACTTTTACGTACCTCATCATTACTACATATTTATTCATATTTCCAGTTCTATCGTTGCGAACGTCCGGCCAAATCTAAACGAACAATCTCACCAGCAACAACAGCAACAGCAACAACAGCAGCAACAGCAGCAGCAGTGGCGCCCTCCAAAACAAGGCGCAGAGCGGTTGTTCCACTATATGGAAGCATCAGATGGTTCTGATCCTGACGATCAACAACATTACACAACTAGTCGACTTCAACCTATGATGCAGACCATCAGCCAGGATTTTCATAAGGCGGGAGGTAATAAAATAAATGTCAATAAGGTGGCAATCATGGTTGGACATAGACATAGAATTATAAGCTTTGAGTTTGATTTGAAACGATTGTCGAATTTCATATAGAATAATTCTGTTGAAACAGTAAGTAGTTTACGTTGTAACAACTAGTACCTACTTACAGAAGAAATTTATTCTTATTGATACAGTCGATGAACCACAGTATTATACTAGACTGGGTTAATATCAATCTATTAATAATGAAGTGTGAAATATGGTATAGCTAGTAGGAGTATAATAAATAGATTGCATGACTAGTGCAATCGAACGTGCTGAGAAAGAGACATGGTGCGATTTGAAACAGTTTATCTTGTCGATTATTCACAATACCAACATAAGTTTTGTTACTGAAATTTAAAATTTAATTTATTTTTTAGGTATGCAATGGATGACATCGAAGTACAACAATAACAACTACAACAGCGGCGCGTACGGTATATCTCCCGGTAAACGACAGCGTAACAATAGTGAAAATAAAGTCGGCAACAAAGAAAATATAAACGATGCCACGTTTACAACGATTTTAATTGGAGCTTCTACAATAACACAGCCGTTCTATGAACCTCCAGATAAAATCACAAAAATCGCAACTACCCCTATATTTAAAACTGGTGATGAAAACGATCGATCACCTGTTAAATCTCCAGAGGTGTTGAATTTGAAAATCAATCGCGAAGATGAAACTATGATTCAGGATGAAGTGGAAAGTGATTTAGTTGCAGATGAAGAAAGCCGCCAAGAAATAAGTTCGAATAAGTTAGAAAAAACTGACAATAAGAGAAGTCGAAAACAAAAGCAGCCTTGCAAAGTTGCCCATAAAGTAACACTAACTTCAATTCGAGACGAATTCTTAACAAAACATATTTCTAGAAAATCTTTAGTTTGTACTTTGTGTCCAAAGAGTGATTATGCTTATCATACCAAATTGTCACTGGAGATTCATATGAGTTTAAGGCATAGTAGTGCAATCATTCCATGCTCGTATTGTTTGAAGGAATTTGATTACGATCATCTAATTAAATCACATAAGAGGAATTGCAAAGACCTACATAGTGCTAAAACAAATAACAGTGCCTCAGTTACAAGACCAAAAACCACAATAGACCAGAATGTACCTGATTTCTGATTAAATTTTGCATTTTTATTAAATATATACGAGTCTTTTCCTATATATATTTATTTTAGTCAAGTGATAAATTTGCATTTTAATGCAAATAATGAAAAGAATGATTGATTATCTACGAAATCACAAATGATATCCCGTTATGTTAGCTTATATGTTAAATTAATTTGTTAAACTAATAAAATAAATTAGTTATGTTAATGAAAATGTATAGAAAAATGAATATTTATTTCAAAATTATACAATTGAATGTTGCTATGTTTCATATAAATTAATATTATCATAAAATTTTGAATTTAAAACATAACATTATGAATTATACATTTATCAATATTGTATAGTTTTGTTTGATCAAAACTATAAAATTTTGATTACAGCATATATTTAAGTAGATATAATTTTCTTTATGGAGTGTACATTAAATGTAGCAATATTATCAATAAAATATGAACAGAATTAAATCTTATAGTCAATTATTTATGTAGTGATAATTTACGTGAGTTTCAATTCTCATTGCATAATGTAATTTAATAAAATTTGAATATTTGTCCCTAAATTTATTTATGCATTATATAAGAAAATAATCTTATATTGGCAATGTTTTATTATTTACAATAATCTTATTTTAGTGTAGCCAATGAATGCAAATCATGAATATTTTTAAAATACTCGATCAAAAGCTTCGATTTTAAAACAAATATTTATATTACCTGAAATTCAAAATCATGTGACACTTGATGAATGCAATTATACAGATATAAATTTTCATTTGTTTTTTTTTGTGCTATAAATTTTTCATATATTTTTTTTTAACTTTATTTTCAATATTGTTCGTGGAATTTTTTATTACAATAAATTCGAATAGTGTATCCAGTGAGTATACTTTCTTTTATCGATGGTTTAAAGAAAACTTCACTGAATCTGACCATTGAAGCTGATTAGTAAAATTTCTATGACTTGTTGCTATCCCTGGTTTTCTCTACCTCAGCGTCGATGATTGGACGATGATTTCGCCTTGAATACAGATTATGAACATTCGGTACGAAAAAAGCATAAAAAATTGGTATTCAGACATTTTTAATTAAAATAAATAAACCAAACATGACAGGTGCACCAGATTGTAGCGTGAATGTTGGTGAGAAGCTGAATTGTCCAGTCAGCGATTGCTAGAATCAGGTAAAACAAAATTGATCCTGTATATAATGCATGCTGAGTTCAATTCCACAGAATTTCAACCGTCTTTCAATATTGAATAGTTTAAAATTTGATGATTATATAAAATCAAATTCAATTTCAACGCCAAATAAGTTTAACGAATGCAATATTTAATGTTGAACCACAAAATTTGTAGCTGCGGGACGCACTTTACGGGGTCTCCTAAAGTTTATAATAAGTTAAAATTTGTGTAATTTGTCACATTTTCATCTAATAATTGAATATGAAGATTTAATGATGCTGCTCATATTTTATTAATAATATTGCTACAATTAGGAGGTTTTTCTTCCGTAGACTAATGTTATGGCAAGGCTGTGTTATGTAGTAGTTTTCATATAAAGTGGTACTAAAAACTGGCAATCTTATTTTTATATATATTTTGCTTTTATCTATGGTTTAAAGGTAACTTCACTTGTATGTATCTGATCATTGAGCTGATTGGTATCACTTGTTGCTATCCATGGCTTTCTCTACTTCAGCGTCGATGATTGGACATAGATTTCACCTTGAACACTGATACTGACTATTCGGTACGGAAAAAGCATAGAAAATCGGCATTCAGACATTTTTAATTAAAATAAATAAATCAAATATGACAGGTGGACCAGATTGCAGCGTGAATATTGGTGAGAAGCTGAATTGACCAGTCAGCTATTACTAGAATCAGGTAAAACAAAATTGATCCTGTATATAATGCATGCTGAGTTCAATTCCACAGAATTTAAACCGTCTTTCAATATTGAATAGTTTCAAGTTTGATGATTATTGAAAATCAAATTTAATTTCAACGCCTTTCTCTACATCAGCGTCGATGATTGGACGATGATTTTGTATTGAATACTGATACTGAACATTCGGTACAAAAAAACATAAAAAATCGGTATTCAGACTAGATTGCAGCGTGAATATTGGTGAGAAGCTTAATTGACCAGTCAGCTATTGCTAGAATCAGGTAAAACAAAATTGATCTTATGCTTCTTGATAGTGAATATGTGAAAATGTCTATCTATTTTTTGTGCGATCAGGCATATTTTACATATAAACAAGCAAGGAAGAATCTTATGATAACTGCACCATCTAGAATTCTGTTATCATAACATTCATCCTTGCTTATAGACATTCTCAAATATTCACTAACAAGAAACAAGAATAAGATAACGGTATTTTATAAGGCAGAATTGCCCCCTATATCTACTTAAATATATGCTGTAATTAAAATTTTATCTCGTCGCATCCAATTTATTCATATACATATTCATTTAACAACAACTTGGCTCATATAAGTTCGTATAAGTTAACGTTTTCTGATAAAGGGGTTCTCAAGACCCTTATTCACATCTACGCGTAGAATAGCGCTTCTATTGGTTATAACTCGAGTACCACTCGATTAGTACTAATCGAGTACCTGGGGCGCATGGCATCGTGCCTTAAGGCAAATTGCTGGAACTTCCCGTACAAAAACTTATTTTTTTTTTTTTAAATTAACATTTTTGAAAAAATTTTAATTTGAAAAAATTAGATTTAGGAGAAACTATAAATTTTTGACAAAAATTTCCTTTTTTTGAAAAAAAATGTTTTCTTTATTTTGAAATATTTTGGTATTTCTGAATTTTTTTTCAAGGCAATCGTACTGCTTTAACTTGCATAGAGACGAAATATTGAAACGCGTTTTGTTTAGAAACCCCTGAAACGTAAAGATATATAAAAGTTTTCATTTTCGATTTTTTTGCGATTAGGGGGCGTCCATTAATCACGTTTTTAGGGGGAGGGGGGGTTAACAAAAAATCACAAAAAATTATGTGAAGAGGGAGGGGTATACCTAGATAAATAAGGGGTATAGTAAAAGATCACGTGTTATTACTTTTTAACTAATTTTTTAAAAAAATTCAAACATTTTCAAAAACAAAATCAAAAATTTTACAGTTTTATCACGTAACCAAAAATACACGTGATGTTTGGTAGGGGAGGGGGGGGCGGCAATTTTGAATATCATCATGTATTATCAAGGGGGAGGGGGGGGTTCAAAAATCATTAAAAATTTGCTCACGTGATTAATGGACGCCCCCTTACTATAACTTCCCGTACGAGAAGTTAATAATCCTTTTTTTTTTACAGATTTGTAACTTTTAACTTCAACTAATTTAATTTAAAATTCTTTCATTACAAGTATAAAGCGATCAAAATACCATATGTAAACTTATTTAACAGATATAAGGTTGTCAAATATCTCCCTTCCGCCTTTTTGTATTATAAACCAAGAGCAAAAAAGCGGAAGGGAGATATTTGACAACCTAATATAATGTTTTGCTAAAGTTAGTTTTGATATATGAAAAATGTCAGGTTTTCGCGAGCCAATGAAATTTGATTAAAAAATAAACAAATTTTTTCAACAGCGTTCGGTTGATATCAATTGTTTTGATTTGGGTATAAATTGTTTACTCGTGTGCATTCCAAAGCAAACGCTTATCTTGATTTTGTTTTTCTTTTTTATTTCGCATTCGGTGTGTTCATTTTGATTGGTTTAAAATTTGCTCATAACGCGTAGTGCCCTCCGCCGGGTGCCGTCAAAATTGTTGTGGAACAACGTGTTTTAGCTGAAGGAATAACTAACCTCAAAAGTAGTGGTTAAACTCGACTTCTGTCTTCAAAATTTCAGGTTGAAGATTTTCGACTGCAAATAATTCTGGTTTTAAGTAATGTAACATAATGGCCCCGAATGGTACTCTGAAACGTAAAGGAAGCAAGGATGTACCGAAACGATATGATGAAGACGTCGCTAGCATTTCGAAAACTAATGGACTTGAGGTAAATAGCGATTTTGATTGCAATTTTATATCTCTTGATGTATGCTAAATATGTTTATTTTCTAATTAATATATGAACCTTTGGTGCTATTATTTCCATAATTTTGTTTTACTCTGACAGCTTTAAGGTCTGTTCTTCACGAAAATGTTTGATGCACCAAAATGTCTTAAATTTCTGTCAGATGCATCAAAATGAGTTACACACGTTTTTACCACCTAGGAATAAAACAATTACTTTATAATTTTCCACTTTGATTTAATGACAAGTACTCTATCATTTAGTATCGACAAAATATGATAGGTCATCAATTATGTACTTAGCGATAGTGTTGTCTTAACATTTTTGTATTAGAAACATTGATTAATCATTTTAAATATTATTACATATTTGTTGAAGAAACTTAAATTTTATTGTTCTTATATTGAATTTGAGGTTGTCGAAATATTAGTGATAAATGAAAATGTTATAAGACTTTAACCATGTTATATTTTCCCTCAGTTGATAGATCAAATCCAATATTAAGATTAAAATTAGGAATTTCTCGATTTCTAATATGTGGTTTATTTTTCAGAATGGATTGGAGCTCACGGACATGGTGATAGTGGACAGTTCAGGTTCTGAAGAATCTGATAATGCAGATTCTGAGTGCAGCACTGAATTCATGGATGGGGAAGAAAGTGACGATGACGTGGAAGGCGAGAACACAGAGGACGAAGGTGATACTGACGACGATCATTTTGATGAAGGTCAGCTTGATGCCGAAGAATACTCAGCCGACGAGGACTTAGATCATCAGTGTGATGGCAACGAGGATTTCGAAGACTGTGGGGATGAAATGGAGGAGGGACCAGAATATGATGATTCTGACTTATCTAGTGCAATGGACCCTGCTACAGATGACTCGAAAAATATTGATGACAATTCTGATGAGAGTGAGGTTTCAGTTGATATACCAAAGTCGAAAGACTATCAGAAAATAAAAAAATTAGCTAGGTCTAAACTCATTGACACAGTTAGTACCAATAGTGATGGAAAAAGTGTGGTGTCTAAAGATGAATATAAACATGATTCGTCGGATGAAGAGGTAATACAAAGCGTTGTAAATCAATATTGATGTGTATTTTTTTTTTTTTTTTTTTGTAAACTTGTTTGATAAATATAATTTTATAAATTATGAAACATGTATGTTTTGTATTTTATCACCCATTAACTGCATAATACTCATAATTTAGTTAAAAAATTGCTTTAATAATAATTATAATCTAGGACATTAGAAATACTGTTGGCAATATACCGATGAACTGGTATAATGAATACTCACATTTGGGCTATGACTGGGATGGCAAAAAAATTCCAAAACCAGAGGGTATGCAAAACTCAGATCAAATCGATGCATTTTTGGCCAGGATGGAAGACCCAGATTTCTGGAGAACTGTTAAAGATCCACAGACTGGTCAAGATGTTGTGCTTAGTGAAAATGATATAAAATTGATTCAAAGAATTCAGGCCCAGAGAATACCTGATAGTACATATGAAGAATTTGGCGTAAGTTGGCAACATATGTTTTTAATATGTCCAGTAAATATAATTTTTATATTTTTACAATTTATCTTTTAGCCATGGATTGATTGGTTTACATCTGAGGTTATGAAGACACCTATTCGCAGTTTTCCTGAACACAAGAGGTCATTTCTGCCTAGCAAATCGGAAAAAGATAAAGTGAGTTAGTTATCTATGTATACAGATACTTTATTTAAATTTGGATTTAATAATAAAATCGATTTCATAACTTTTTGGCGATAATTTTATAATAATCTTGCTGAATTAACTGACATATTTATCTTCAGATAAAATCTGAATGCAATATCATTATTAATTATAAAACATACTGAATAAAAAGAACAAACATGATCATATGTACACAAATTTATATTTTATTTAGATTAAATATAAAATTGTGCAATTAATTATCATTGTTCAACTATTTTTATATTTATATTATTTTTATATTTAAACACAAGATACATTTTATTGGAGATCAGTGGTTTAAGAAACATTGCTGTTTCCAAATATGTTAATCAAAATAGCAACTTCTGTTCACTGATATAATTTGAAGTCATTAAAATGAAAACATTTAAACATGGATTACTATAATATATGCACAATTTTAATTTTGTAAATTACCTAATGTTTTTATGTGACTAGGTATCAAAAATGGTTCATGCCTTGAAGATGGGTTGGCTTAAAACAAAAGCTGAGCGTGATCAGGAACGTGCAAAGAAAGATCCCCAATTTTATATGCTTTGGTCTGCTGATGATCAGCCTGAACATATGCGTAGAATTCATAAACACATTGCGGCGCCGAAAAGACACTTGCCAGGTTAATATATGACTATAACTGATAATGATTGTTTTGGAATATATTCAAAACTTATATTTATTCATAGGTCATGCTGAAAGTTACAACCCACCTCCAGAATATCTATTTGACAAGAAAGAATTGAAGCAATGGAATAAACAAAAGGATACACCATGGAAGCGTAAACTACATTTTGTACCTGAAAAATATAATTCACTACGCGAAGTACCATCATATTCAAGATACATTAAGGAACGTTTCTTACGTTGTCTTGACCTTTACTTATGTCCCAGAGCTATAAAAATGAGAGTTAGTAAATTTTATACATACATACATTTATATATATATATATATATATATATATATATATATTTGTAGTTAAAATTGATTGTAATGGACGACACAGTCATTACATTTATTTCACTATGTGAGAAGATTGCTTTAAGGAAGTATTCTAGTCTAGAAGCCCGAATTTTATGAAATTTTTGAAAGCCTTGGAAAAAGGCAAATATTATTTCTATTATCCATGTCATTAATTAATGTTTTAAGAATAAATATATTCTTGACCGACTTGGCTAACTTTAACATATCAGATTTTTTTTTTAACCATTGGACTAGAATACACCATTTAATTTCAGTAAGTTGAGCAATTTTTATTTTGTTTTCACTACAGTTCTTCTAATGAAGTATTTATGTTGAAGTAGTAGTAATAGTATTTTAAAATACTAAAACTTGTTAAATTAAGTGCTTCAAGAAAAAAGTTGAGAAGTACATTTTGAACTATTGATTCTACAGATACATTGTTCGTGTCATAATTATATTGTTTGAATAATATATTTTTCATGTTTTTTGAGTTTGCTTTTGAAATATGAGAAATATGGCATTTTCTCACAATATATTTTTGAGCTGCCATGTCTTACTCCAAATTAAACTGCCTAATATTAGGCCATAGTCTTAATTGTTTATTTTCATAGATACTTTTTTTAGTTGAGCTTAGTAAAGAAATATAATAGAACTTTTACTTGATATTTTGACAATTTATAATATCATCATGTTGGTCTACAGTTGACTATTGAACCGGAAGCTTTGGTACCACAACTACCAAGTCCTAAAGATTTGCAGCCATTCCCTACTGTACAAAGTCTCGTCTATAAGGGACATAAAGACATGATAAGGTGCATGACAATAGATTGTCTTGGACAATATCTGGCTACAGGGTCTGATGACATGACAGTAAAAGGTGTGATTTTTTTTTATTAGCATGTACTGATGCATTTAATTTTATTGGTCGTTTTGTGTGTGAAAAAAAATACAATTGAAGATATAATAGATGCAAATGAAAATATTATTTCAATTAGATTTAATCTGTTTAGATTTTAATAACTTTTATGGAAATAATTGAGTTTGTTAATGTAAAGCCATTCTATTTAAGTTTAATAGAATCACTATTTAGCATTGGAAACTAATTTATATGAAATAAAGTACTTAATATTTTCTTATATTGTAGTTTGGGAAGTTTGCACCGGCCGTTGCTTGCGCACAATATCATGTACGGGGACAATACGTAGTATTGCTTGGAGTCCAGTTCCAGCTTTAAGCATTTTGGCTGTAGCTGCGGATCGTAAAGTGTTATTAATTAATCCTAGGGTTGGTGACCAATTAGTTGTTAAGAAAACTGATGACTTACTGGAAACCCCACCTGCACCATCCGATATTATAAGTATGTAGACCAAGAATGTTGTAAGCAATATTTTTGTGTATTCAATATTTGTCAATATATGCCATTTTATTTATTTATTTTTATGCTTGTTTGTTATTTTAGTACCTGAAAGAGTAAAGACTGCAGTACAATGGGATCAAGCTAGTAGTGATGAATGGTACAATGGTATAAGAGTTGTCTTAAATCATTTTAAAGAAGTTAAACAGGTAAATTATTCAGAATAGAGACATAAAGTAGTAGTCATTTAATCAATTAGGTAAATAGATAATTTGCTTGTTTAGGTAACTTGGCATGGCAGAGGGGATTATTTTGCTACAGTTATGCCAGAAGGTCAAAATAGGTCTGTAATTATACATCAGCTGTCTAAAAGGAGGTCACAGTTACCATTCAGCAAAAGTAAAGGTCTGGTGCAGTGTGTTCTATTTCATCCTATTAGGCCATTTTTCTTTGTTGCTGTAAGTACCTACTTCATATTTTATTTTTTTATTGATATTATATCATTTAATTATACTTCTAACATTTATTTTTTACATAATATGATAGACACAACGTAATGTTCGTATATATGACTTGGTGAAACAAGAATTAGTCAAAAAGTTGTTGAGTAACTCCAGATGGATATCTTGTATGGCTGTTCACCCTGCGGGCGATAATTTATTAGTTGGCACATATGATAGAAAAATGTTGTGGTAAGACAATCAGCATCTTTACATATTTTTTACCTCTTAGATATCTAAAATAATCGTATCACTAAACTGCTAAACAATTCAAAGATATTTTAAATTCTATTGTGAAGATGTTAATATTGGTACAAATACATTTATGTATATTTAAAATTTTCACAGGTTTGACTTGGATCTGTCAACAAAACCTTACCAAACATTACGATTGCATGGAACTGCAGTTCGAGGTGTAGCTTTTCATAAGCGGTATCCATTGTTTGCATCCGGTTCTGATGATAGAAGTTTGATCATATCTCATGGGATGGTATACAAGTAAGTGTAAATACATTATTTTTCTATGTGCATTTTAATGTTGTATTAGTATTAATGGTATTTGAGGATTGCTACCTGCTCAAAATTTATTGAGTTGAATTTTGTTCAATGGTTTTTTCAATAATTTTTTGGCTCCATAAGTTGTAAATGGTAGAAATTGAAATGGCTTATTTATAAAGTTTGCTTTTTACTAATATTCTTTGCATGTATGCAGCTAATATTCTAATCATGATGTAATTATCAAAAAAATTATTAACAAATACTAATAGCATGATAAGAAAACATTTATACTTTCATTGCAAAGTGAATGAAACTAAGTTTTTCGCTCATGATTGCAGCATACTTGTGATAATCCTTGCACTTGTTAATGCGTGGTCATCTTTACACCACAAGAGTACTTTTCCTTTGTACAGCTGCATGTTAACAGTTTCGGAAGGTGTGCTACTGGCATAACACTCTGCAAAGGACTACTTTGAATATCCGTCAGCCCCATGTAATTTCACCATTTTATTTGTTTTATCATTTTGTTATGCCCCTATGTATTATTTCACAATTTGTAAATGAATTAATAAACTTCAAGGATGGAAAGACTGATACTAATAAATTAAAGATGGTTTAAAATATCAAATATGTTTTTTACCATAATTTGTGTAGTGTGTAACATTTTAGTGTAGAATAACAAGATAGCAATACACACAAATAATGATTGGCTTGATAATAATGAAGGATTGACACAAGTTTTAAAAAAATCTTGGTCTATTTAACCTTATAGATATTCAAGCATTTTCTGATTCAGACCCATGTAAATGAGGCTTCTTGGTTGTAGCTTCTAGTAGTAAATAGTAAACATTAGGATTTCGAAGAACTTGGTTTGCATATATTGTTTTCTTTACTTCATATGTATTTATTTGTGCGCAACTTTAAGCTGCTTATAGAATTTGGTTATCGTTTTGTCTCTTCTATGAATATAATTTTTCATATTTCTTGCAGTGATCTGTTACAAAATCCGCTGATTGTACCAGTAAAAAGATTACAGTATCATGAATCATTTAATGATTTTGGTATTTTTGAAGTAATGTTCCATCCTCAGCAGCCTTGGTTATTTTCGACGGGAGCCGACGCGACAGTGAGACTTTACACATAATATTGTCTAAATTATTTTATAGAAATGAAAATCATGATTTGATAAGTATTCCATATGATAGATGAAATTATTTTTCAACTGGTTTTATATTTTAGTAAAAGATGTTTGACGTTAATGTTATAATATATATTTTGTTAAATACATCAACCAAGAATATTTAATATATTAGTTTTATTACTTATTAGTTACAGGTAGTAAGGGTCACGTTAAAACTATTGACAAAGGAGACTACAATGAAATTTGAAATATATGATCATCGCGAAGTGGTTAGGGTGCTTGTTTCACACACACACACACACACACACGCACACACATATACATATACATACATATATATATATATATATAAATATATATATATATATATATATATATATATACTGGATTTTTCAATAAATTAATATGTTCCTCACAGAACAATTAATCCAATGAATAATTTTTTTTTGTAGATGTTTAATTACGTTGTTCCTGTACTAGATGCGTTTCATCATCAGGTTCTTCTGTCGAAAATCATTTTTTATGAAATTACAATATTGATGATTACAGAATATTGAAGATCTATGTACCTTTTCTTAAAAAAAAAGTACGTAGAAAAATATTGGTTGTTAAATATTATCGTTTTACAATTATACTAAAACTATTAAAATTATAGTTAACTAACCATTATCATTCAAATCGAATTTCAGACTTGGTTCGATTTGAGTAATCATGAATTTAAGCATCATTATTTTATTAACAAAATTTCGGTGTTTTGGTGTTTGGTTTCGGTGTTTGTTATTATTTTAATGAAAGAAAATGTTTTAACTTTAAGTTTTGTTCTACCTGCTATGATTTACTGAATGATGACACTTATCGAGTGTTCGAACGTTTAAATAAAAAAGTGTAAATAACATAATAGTTAAATAACATATGCTTATTAATGTTTAATAAAATATTTAACGAATTCATTGACAGAAAATGTTATTCGACTAGACGTGTCAAAATGTCAAAAGGCATTAAGCGGTTGTTGAAATTAATCTCATGAAGAAAATGTGATTATGCAAGAAACTAATAATTTTATTTGGTTATTATTAAATTATATTGTATGTTGAAATTTCAGTTGCTCATTTTTATTTGTTTAACAAAAGTAATTTGTAGCATAACTCACATAGGGTGCATTCGACTTGGACGCTTACGCGCTGTGAGCGCGCCGTGAGCGCGCTTTCATCGTTCGACTTGGCGCTGTGAGTGTCACATAAGCACGCTCGTAGCACCATCGTAGGATGCTCGTAGCACATATTTTGCGCTCACATACGCTCACGCCACAGAGGTAGGGCAGCGTGAGCGTGAGCGTCAGTTGTTTTTACTATCTGTCATTTCATTTGTTTATTAATTGTCAAATTCTTTATAATTCCGCAAAAATGGCAAGCTGTAGATCACAATTATTTTTTAATATTAATATTGATATTAATTAATTTTAAATTTAATTAATTTTAAATAATTTTAAATTTCAATTTTAATATTACTATTACTTAAGCATAAGCTAACCAAATTTCATTTATTCATTAATTGTTAAATTTTTTATAATCCCGCAAAAATGCCAAGTTGTATATCACATTTATTTTTTAATATTAATATTAATATTAATTAATTTTAAATTTAATTAATTTTAAATAATTTTAAATTTTAATTTTAATATTAATATGAATTAAGCATAAGCAAACCAAATTTCATTTATTTATTAATTGTTAAATTGTTTATAATCCCGCTGAATGATCCAGAAAGTAATAAAATTTACACAATTACCGTTACCGCCAGTTGCCGCCATTTTGATGCTTATTGACGCTCACAGTTTCCAAAACGAACGGAATTTAGTTATCGATTCTGAGCGCTTATCGGCCAAGTCGAACGCTAAAAATTCGTGCTTATAAGCGTGAGCGCTCACAGCGCGTAAGCGTCCAAGTCGTACGCACCCATAATGATATATAGAAACTTTGTTAGGATTAGTAATAGTGATAGGATTAAAAATTTTTTTGATTAAATTTTTAATTTACTTTTGAAAAGTCATCGTTTTTATATATTTCTGTTGAACCATTAAGTAATATGTATCATACTGATTATGGAGAAACAAATATTATAATTATTTTATAATATATTTTTGTATTTTTGTTACTTTTATTAGATATTTTAAATTAATTGTTTACTACTGTGATATTTTATTAAATTTCAATTAGTCTGGTCAATTTAGGATTATAATCAATTAATTTAACTCAGCTAAAATTATGACCGATAATCGAGTTTAATTGATATTAGCGATTAAATGATATGCCAAGTATTGACTTTAAGAATAAAATGATATAAAATATACGTTGTAATAGTTACTATTTAAACGCACTTAATTATGATTAGTAAGATGATATTATTTGCCTTATTTATTATGATCGACTTATATATTTCAGCCTAGAGACTTAGGAATAGCAATATTCAATCCTACGCTTTTAAATTAATAAACATGATTTTTAACGTTATATCAATCTCGCAATGAGATACGTTCTTATTTTTCAAACTGTTTAGGCATTTCACTGTTTTTATACCAAATTCAGAAAAATTAGATATATTTTGTTAATTTTAGAAATTTATATTAGATTTTTTGATTGAAAGGTAGGGTTTTAATAGGAATTGAACAGGAAATAAAGTCACTTTCAACTTACAATTAGTTAATGTAATTAAATTAAATTAGGTGCCAACAGATAATAATTGTTCTATTGATAGTTTGGTATTGATAATTCAATCACTTCAAATGTAGTCAAAAAATGTGCTTTGCTCAATTCTTGCTCATATTTTTACCAAGTAATTGCAATTATTTATGATTGAGCGTTGCATCGAAAAATGTAACGCCCGATCTTTAAACTCAAATAAAATATATTATCATCATATTCGATATAAATAAATCTGTGTCATAGCCATTATCATTTTAATTTTCTAAAAAGAAACTCCTTTTTCCTCAGAAAAATATTTATTTAATTTATTTATTTCATTTTTGTTTTGCAGATATGAGATGGCCTTCATCAAGAGCTATTGAACTAAAATTATTCTAAATTTTAGTTATCAAAAATTAAATTGACAGTCTTTATAAGTATTCACAAACATTTCACAAATGTTAACATTTATAGTTCGGGTGTTTTCATATATAATTTTTAGTGAATGTACAATTTGATTTTAATGAGTGGCAAATTTTGAAAGATTTTTCGTTACACGTATCCTGAAGGAAACATCCCATATTCCGCAGAAATGTAGATTCAAATAAAAATTAAATTATCAATTATTTGTTTGTAAAAAAAATTATTCTACGTTTCGGGGATACGGAATGGCTCTTTCTTCAGAAACAATGAAGCTAAATTTTTCTAAATTAGGCGCTCGTGAAAAATTCAAATTGACAGTCTTTATACGTATTCACAAATGCAAATATTAGTAGCTCGAGTTTTTTTTATTATTTGATTTTGGCTTTCGATTTACATCATTTGGCCATTAAACCTATTTTAATTTATTTTCACATAGAATTTTTAATGAACGTACAGTTTGATTTTCATTGAGTGTCTAATTTAGACAAATTTCTAGTCTCATAGTTTCTGAGAAAGAAAACGTCCCATGTCCCCGAAACGTAATAAGGAATAAATGAAAAAAAAAACTATTTAATAATTTTATTTTAGAAAAAAAAATCAAATCATATATTTGTTTAGTCAAAGCGAACTGTTTACATTTATAATTTTAGTTGCAATTTAATGGTATGCTACTAAAATGCAGTTGAGTATCCATCCACGTGCGCATGTGGATGTGCACCAGCGCTGGTGCACACTTCAATAACTGGCTTATGATAAAATAATAATATATAATATACAAACACACACACACACACACACACACACATATATATATATATATATATATATAACTACAATTATAATTTTGTCTTTCAGTACGGAATAAAAGTGCTGCAATGCACCGGCGCAAGGAGGCCTGTCACAAATTCCTCGATGATTTCCAATTCAGCCAGCAATGACAATAGACCATAGATAGCTTCACAATAAATCTCGATTTCTTATCAGTCATTCATCAATTGGATAGCGATCGAGCGATTGTCTTCGGCAGTGATTTTGTAAAATTGCGTAATTATGTGATAACTGTGTGTAAGGTCAACAAAAGCAATATTCCAGTCTATTATACGAAATATAAGATTTATGCAGTTGATCGATTTTATACTTTTACATTGATTTTAGTCGTCTGATGCCATTCATCAAAGTTGTGACAAAGTGCAGCATTGTTTGGTATGTATTTTATAATATTTGTTATTTAGAAGCCAAATAATTCATAAATTAGCACATGTTAACCATTTCGATTCGTTACGAAAATTATTTTAATGAATTCTTACCAGCATTCTTTTATTATTAATTTTACACATATAATATTATTTAATATATATAACAATTATTGTAGGTTTTCGTATGTAAGTTTTGCATAATATTAGATGCATAAAATTAATCGAATTTGATATTAGATGCATAAAAATTAATCGAATTTGATCATAAAAAAACTTAACAAATTCAGCATTTCGTATCGCACGTGTACGTATTTCGGATGATAATTTGTTTACAGATGCCAAAATAATGAATTTGTTTCTGCAATTTAATTATAAAATATAATTTCGATCAAAATAATGAACATTTTCCAGCAATTTTACATCGATTGTATATTACGTTATTAATCAACATTGAATAAATTTACGTTAGAATATATTGTTGCATAATAATTTTTATTAATAATATAAAATAAGTCCGTAGGAACTTATTGAGTTTGCTCGATATAATATAATTTAATCAATGATTTAGGATTTGCTTGATAACATTTTATAGTGGCCTATTGAATCCTATTGAATTAATAATTAGTTACAATATATTCTACGGGACTTATTGAGTGTTATTATTTATTTGCATGATCTCATTTTAAAGGAAAACAAAATTATTACGATTGAAGCGTTATTGAAATGAGGTATCTTCAAACTAATAATATATTTATCCAGTGCCGAATTTAAATTTTTGCCGCCCTATTATTGATAAATTTATATTGATGTTTTAAAAATGCATAAATAATTTGAAAAAAAAATTTTTTTCAGAAAAACTATAAATTTATTGATTTTCAAAATTAAATATTCATTATTTTTTTTAATTTTCATAGATATAAATTAATTAAACTCTTTTAATAGATATATTTCACTTAAATTTTCAAAATTGTAATATACAAAATTTTAATTTGATACATAATGCATAAATCATATTTCTTGAAATACAAAATGTTATTAAGAAGAATTAGTTGCCCCTATTGTAGTTTCACTACTGTATTGACCTCGAATTTTATAATAATACTGAATTAATATGCTCATCAAATTTTGATCTGACAATAAATATTGGACTTTGCATTCACCAATAATTTATATTAAATGGAGAAATAATTATTTCATTCCATATAATGATTTAAATTTATTTCCAGGTTTGCAACACCTGCAATATTTTATTTACTTCAAGTACATATTCTAGAATTCGAGTCTTCTATAGAATGGCACGATTTTTCAGTTATATAAGATCAAAACATCGTACATTTATAACAGTTAACTCTGATTGACGAATAAACTCGCTATGAAGAAATGGCAGAATTTTATGTGTTGTCATGCCATTTAAAACAACTATTAGCTATTTAATTGTAATTTTTGGTATAAAAATAAATAAAACGTGTTCTGAAATTTTAATATATTTAAAATATTTTGAGGCCGATGTAAAAATAATAGTTGTAAGTGGCATTTTACCTCTAAATCAACATTTTACCTTACTTATGGTAACACAAAACGTCCGTATAGCTTAACGAGAGTGCCAGTTTTTTTTATTTCTTTTATTAATAATAATCAGAACATAATTACATTCAACAAGTTATGTAGTTTTACATTATTTAAATATAATCATAGATAGCAGTTACACCAGTGGGTAAATTACTATTGGATATAAATTCCTGGATTAATTTGATCCAGATCATTTGATAGGTCATATTTTTTTTAATTCTTCTAAATTCTGGTTAACCCCCTTAACTTACAATGGCGAGCAGAGACAGCGTACGATGGCTAGGCCAAACATAAATATAACAGGCATAGCCTGCGTACGATAATCGGCCCAGAAGCAAGTATTACAAAATATTTATTTATACAAAACTAATTTATTTTTATTTTTGTGATAAACCGTGTGAGAAAATAGTCACAAACTCTACTACTTTGGCCCGATATTTTCGATTCTAAATCGTAAGTTAAGGGTTAAGAACATCGGAGCAACGACTGAATTAGGGTGATTTTCTAGTTTATGATGGTGATTGGTGCATCTTGCTCTTAAAAGCCTTCAATATATAGTACTTTTAGATAATCGTGAAAAGTTTTATTGAGTGTCACAGTTAACAAGCTAAAATATTCAGTGACTCAGAATTCACCGACAACAATTTTTTGACTATTCAAGTTGTGAATGTTTAAATATAATATTACTCGGGTTGACCTCATTGGGCTAAAAACATAAAACAAATGTGCTGTTTTATTGTTTTCTACACTGAACAGATGGTCTATCATGTATAAATTAATTACTCTTTAAAGAACACATATTTTAAAGGTTGAATATTTTTTCGTAACATTTTTGAGGTTTAGTTGAAAATATATTTTATACGCGTATATTTTTTTCTTATTTATTCAAATTATTCAGATTAATCTAGAAATTACTATATAGAATTGAACCTAGGGGTAAATTTACGTGCTACAGTTAGTGGCGCGCCCCTATGGAGTGCGAAAACAAGTAAAATTGATGTAATTTATAAAAGATGGAAGAAAGCGATTTTATGATTGTTTCTGGATCTATATAACGAAAATTCATTAAAATTTGTAATTAAAGCATTAATCGCCTAGTCAGTCATATGCGTTTTACGAAGAAGTTTTACATGAGCCATCTTTGACGCATGTCTGACATACGCGTTTGGTAGGAGAAAAAGTTTTTAATTTAGGACTTTGTCAGTCATATACAGTGATGCGAACCTTACAATTTTAACTGTAAATCTACATTTTTTTGGAAATGATCTCGGTTTTGAATTTCGAAGCGAGTTTTTTTGAGGATTTTTGGATCCCCCTCCCTCTTAGTGTACATGGTGATATTCAAAATTACTCCCCCTCCCCCACCACATCACGTGTATTTTTAGTTACGTGAAAAGCTGTGAAATTTTTGATT
>NW_020538040.1:42487949-42528931 GCF_003426905.1 Ctenocephalides felis | reverse complement strand
AGCGTCGCCCATTATTCCCAAAAGCTCAACGTAAATTCAGGAAAAATCATTATATTTAACCCATCATGTTCTAGAAACGGTAACTAATCGAGGAATAGTGTTGATTTAAGGTTAATTGGTAGAACTCCTATTTTATAAAAAATATTGCGTTAAAAAATTTATTGCAAAATAAAAATTGTGGCAACGATGAAAGTCTAGCTTTTATATCGTTGAATAAAAGGAGAGTGCGCGTAAGGTTCACACGCGATTGAAGTAAAACTTATTTGCTACTGTATAAGATGGCACTTAGGTAAAAATGAATACAGCATATAACAATTTCGAATAATGTTTATTAGTAATATGGTAACACTCATGATGCACACATTTATTAGTGTCAACCATTATATACATTTATATAATGATAAATTATAAATTATATATTTATAATAGCAATAAAAATTTGTATAATATTTAAAAACAATAATGTAATTAATGTCATACTCCAAATATAGCATGATCTGTTTGTCATTGTAATTAGCATTTAGAAATGAACCTTCATTAGAGAAATGAAGTAATTGCTGAGTAATAAATTCTATAATATTCGTTCACACAGTGGATTACGTTAAACGACGCCTAAACAAATATTGTTTTTGCAACTTCACTTATCATGCAATTGTGTTTGAAGAACTTCATGTAATTAAAATTAACATACATTCATTGACTGCTTGTATTTTTTTTACTTTTTCGCTAGTGATATAATCTCATTCTTTGAACAGCTGTAATATTTGCCTTTTTTAAAAAATATTTCCATTTCAATAACTTCAAAGATTTATAGAAACTACTACGATGTAACTTTAAAATGTTTATTTATCTATGCCGATTTCTTTGTTGATATCGGTACGCATACAACGTTGATGCCAGTACGCATACAACGACAGATCTCTATTCACATACACGACGGCTAATCACAATCGACCCGTATTGAAATGATCTCATCGAGAGCGAATGACGAACAATTCGGGCATAACGGACTTCCGTTGCATTTGTACGGATATACACCCTAATCGCGCCTAAAGAAATTTACTTTAAAACATACTCTATATATGGATACGCGGATGAACTTGTGGTGCATGGCATCGTGCCCTAAGACAAATTGCTCTCCGTACCAAAAATTTGACTTCTTTGAAAACATTGAACTACGTCCGTAGCTGTTTTAGAGACGTTATGTTGAAGCGCGTAAGCGCCGCGTCGGTGTCTAACGTATAAATATTAGTACAAAACCTATTATAATCTAAAAAAAAAAATACTTATTATTAAAATCTCTATACAATATCTGATAATTTGATGTGCTTATGACTAGTAATAATCTCAAACTTGATTTCCCAAAAAAGTAATCATTTCTTCAAATCATCAATACAAATGAAATATTTTTTGAATCATTCAAATCGAACGTACCGTTATCTCAAAAACTGAATTACCACTTTTGGCACTTTTTGCTCCGTGTCTCTGAAATGGCTGGACCTACCTGAAAAAAACTTATCAGAATGTTTTCTGAGTCATTCAAATCGATTGATCCGTGTTCCCAGAATCGCCGACAAAATTTGTATCTAAACACACACACACACAAACAAACACACACACATACCTTCATAAACCTTTGAAATGTTAAAATGTGTAAAAAATTTCATTTTCATTTTTCTGAGGTTAATAAGAAACTATACAATTTATGTAAACACAATTTTACATTTTGAAAATTGGATCATTGTTAATTTTATTTTTCTAATAGTTTGAATGATATGAAACTTTTACAGTTTGTTTTATTAAGAAACGGTGATCAAAATCATTGATTTTAATTTTATTGTTTAAATTTAAGAACTATATTGTATACTTAATGGTAAATCCTCGTTTGTATATAAAAAAATATGTTTTTTATAGCATCGCCCTAAAAACTAAGTAAATCATTATTATCCATTATTATTTTCTTTGCATATAATATAATAGATTTATAAGTTTAAAACTTAATGTTATAAAAGACTGAAGTTATAATACAGTTTATATCATTATATTAGTAAAACTATCAATTATTAATCATTTAAGTAATCTTTTGAGAAATTTACTTATACATCAAAATACATTTTTATAGAGAAATATAAAAATTTAACTTTAATAGTTACTTTCACTTATGAAGACTGCAAATTCCGGTGTCATTTAGTGGATGAGTACCCTGAAAATTAAACTATTAATTGCTACCAATAATTTCTCTAGAAGTTTTTATACATTTCAATCAGATTTCAAAGATTCTCGATTTTACGATTTTCCTACTTGTTCCACCTGGCCTGTGCAAATAGCTCTTGGAATTAAGGGCATTAAAGTAAAACATTTTAAATTGTTATCATATTTAGTCACACTCCCGAAAGCTACGTATTTCAGTTCCTTATTGCTACAAAATTACCTGAATAAATCAACCAGATTATCGAGTTTCGTAGAAAATCCAACAAGCAATCAAAGTGCTAAATCCCATATCGATTTCCACTTGTGACTCGGTTCCATGTTTATTTCTATTCCGAGTGTGAACGGTTAAACAAGCTTCATGGGCACATAAATTCGCAAAATGATCGTAAGACATTTTAAGGACAAACAGAAAGTTCTCGAAGCTATTACTCGAACATGGGATCAGCTATAAGGAGTGCATATTTTACGATTTGCTTACAGGTATTTGCGATGGCGATGAACATTCAAACATTTTGTTTTATGTGTGTATATATATATATATATATATATATATATATATATATATATATATATAGGTTGTCCCAGACCTTGGCATCAAGCCCATAAGGGTTTGACCTTCGCCGTCCTGAAAAAATTTAGACAAAAAAATTCTCACGTAGTTGGGAAATTATAAACTTTTAAGTGTAATTCAGAACTTGGGTGAAATTATGGCCATTTTTGGGTTATTTTGATTAACTATTATTAATTTTCTCCATTTGAACCTTGAAACCGTAACCGTGAACATCCTTTCCAGGACTTTGAAACCGTAACCAAGAATATCGAAATTGCCCTAAGTTTTCAAAAATTGATAAGTTTTGTTGAACTATAAATTAGCAATTTTTGAAATTAGTCGACTTTGAGAAGACTTCCTTTAAAAGATTTGTACTAATTGCAATGGCAAGATTTATCAAAAGTTTTACATTTTACAGACACATTTAATTAGCATTGTAAAGTGGTAAAATACTCAAATTAGTTCAAATAATTTGTCGTACGTGCAACCTTCAACGTATTAGAGAAAAACATTTGAACTGAATGTGAGTAAAATGTACTAGCAAAAATAATGTCATTTTTAGTTTTTTTTAACTCGAAATTTTTTTTATCTTAACCTTTAAGTATCTTAACCTTTTACTATCCAAAAAAACTAACTTACCATTTTTGGCGTTTTTTGCCCCGTATCTATAAAACCTTGGCCAAAATCTAATCAGCACGTCTTCTTCTCAATCGGAACGGAATGTTTTGTATTTAAAATAGTATCCACACATACACACGCACACATACATCCATTTTTTCTAATATGTGCCAAAATGTTCTTAATATTTTCAAACGTAAAAATATATAAAAATTTTCGATTCGATTTTTTTGCGATTACTATAACATACACTACGAAAAATTATTTAATAATAAGATCACAATAATGTTTATGCAAAATAATAGGATTTTCAGTATTAAAAGTAGATTTATGCTCTGAGCTCTTTTACGGCAGAATTGCTCCCTTGAACTAATAATGCGTTGTTCTGTTTAAGGATTTTAATAGATTTTATAAGTACATAATAGTAAAAATTATAGAGTGACCGGTAAAATTGCTACCTTCCTTGCTACCAAGGGCTCAAATGGTTCCAAATTGATAAAAAACAATTCTCGGAAAGTTTTAGCTTGTCTTATGTTTTTTAGATAGAGCGCAATTCAATCAAAGTTTTGTATGGCGTTTTGTTTATTTGTTGTAAATATTTTGCAGAGCGTCGAATTTTCAATAAAAAATGACACGAATTTTCACTTTTAATTCATTTGTCGCTAAGTTATACCTAATTTTTTTTTTTAATTTTCAAATTTTTTTCTCAATACAAAGTTTGATTGAATTGCGCTGTATCTAAAAGTTAATATTTAGGAGCTAAAACTTTCAGAGAATTGTTTTTTATCAATTTGGAACCATTTGAGCCCTTGGGAGCAAGGAAATTCGAATATGTCCATATTAAGGACCACCCTAATGTACATACATACATTTTACCATATATTTACATAAAAAGTTTTTTTTACAAAACGCTTTGTATGACATACGCTGATAATGACGTCATTATTAACAGCTTGGTTTAATAGGCAGTAGTGATTTTCATTTGACTATAGATTAAGATCATAAATCTGAAATATATTATTCAGCAAATATTGCCTTACGAAGCATTATTATAATTTATATTCACTATTAGAATTATAATATAATCTGATCAGAAAGAAAATGTTAAACCATCGGGTTGTTTATTTAAAAATACCAAAATTAATTAATTATAATTAATTTAATCAGAATGGCACATCATTTTTATTACTGTTCAAATATAATATAATAAATAAAACAATTGTTAAGATATATTGTTTGTATTTACAAATATTCACACTTTATCTTTTATTTGCATATTAACTATTTGCCTTTGCATTTACAATAATTTGTTGTATATTTCATAATTTTTACTGCTAATTAATAACTATACTTAATTATAATTAATAGTTATTCATAATTTTACAAAAATTGCATTCTATTTTATATAGAGGCCGCAGCTTTCTACATAACATTAACTTAAATTTATTCTCGTAGTATTTATGATATGAAATATATGTGATAAATAAATAAATTTCAATATAAATGTAAGTTGATTATAAATACATAATTCATCTATATAAATATGAAATTAAAAACATTAGTCAAAGTATAAAGAGTCTATACTATAGACCGTATAGACAATATATGTATAATAATTGTTTATGCACACATTTTCTTTAAAAAAGTTTTTTAGCATATTGATTGATGTTTGAAGAATAGACAAATATATATAAACACTCTTGATTGAATGATAATGGTATTGTCCTTATATTCAGCTTTTCCAATTTACGTAATTCCCAGCATTCAATTTTTCATTAAACTTGCTCTTGGATTCAGCTTTTCAAATTTACTTTTTGTCTTCCATTAAACTTTTTATTAAAATTCATTTGAAGCATGCCTTATGAATCATTTGCAGTGCTTTTCTTCAATTTAAGGTCACTGTATCTTATAAGAATAATTCTTTAATGCAAAGATACTTCTGTTTTCTCAGCTAGGTTATGATGACTCAGATGGTTAGTATCATAAACTGCTGCTCATCGCGGCATACTGCTAAATTATGCAGTATATAAACAAAATAAATTTTGTTTATGTTAGGAGTTGCCCTGGTAATGTGCTTATCCAATTTACGTATTTCTCAGCATTCAACTTTGAATAAAAATTCATTTGAAGCATGCCCCATGAATCAAGCACAATGCTACAATTTAAGGTGACGGTATCGTATATGGAATAATATTCTCAATTAAAGATCCTTCTGATTTCACAGCTTATGTTATAGCATTACGGCAAATTGCTTCAATTATGCCACAAAAAATCCTGCTCATGTTGTGAGTCGCCCCTGTATCGTGCTTATCCAATTTACGTATTTCTCAGCATTAAATTCTGAAGAAAAAATTCATTTGAAGCATGCCCCATGATTCAAGCACAGTGCGTCAATTTAAGGTGACGGTATCGTATATGGAATAATATTCTCAATAAAAGATCCTTCTGATTTCACAGTTTATGTTATGGCATCACGGCAAACTGCTTCAATTATGCCACAAAAAAATCTTGCTCATGTTGTGAGTCGCCCTTGTATCGTACTTATCCAATTTACGTATTTCCCAGCATTCAGTTTTGAATAAAAATTCATTTGAAACATGCCCCATGAATCAAGCACAATGCGTCAATTTAAGGTGACGGTATCGTATATGGAATAATATTCTCAATGAAAGATCCTTCTGATTTCACAGCTTATGTTATGGCATCACGGCAAACTGCTTCAATTATGCCACAAAAAAATCTTGCTCATGTTGTGAGTCGCCCTTGTATCGTACTTATCCAATTTACGTATTTCCCAGCATTCAGTTTTGAATAAAAATTCATTTGAAACATGCCCCATGAATCAAGCACAATGCGTCAATTTAAGGTGACGGTATCGTATATGGAATAATATTCTCAATGAAAGATTCTTCTGATTTCACAGCTTATGTTATAGCATTACGGCAAACTGCTTCAATTATGCAACAAAAAAATCTTGCTCATGTTGTGAGTCGCCCTTGTATCGTGCTTATCCAATTTACGTATTTCTCAGCATTAAATTCTGAAGAAAAATTCATTTGAAGCATGCCCCATGAATCAAGCACAGTGCGTCAATTTAAGGTGACGGTATCGTATATGGAATAATATTCTCAATAAAAGATCCTTCTGATTTCACAGCTTATGTTATGGCATCACGGCAAACTGCTTCAATTATGCCACAAAAAAATCTTGCTCATATTGTGAGTCATTAAAAATAAAAATTCATTTGAAGCATGCCCCATGAATCAAGCACAATGCGTCAATTTAAGGTGACGGTATCGTATATGGAATAATATTCTCAATGAAAAGTCCTTATGATTTTACAGCTTATGTTACGGCATCACGGCAAACTGCTTCAATTATGCCACAAAAAAATCTTGCTTATGTTGTGAGTCGCCCTTGTATCGTGCTTATCCAATTTACGTATTTCTCAGCATTAAATTCTGAATAAAAATCCATTTGAAGCATGCCCCATGAATCAAGCACAATGCGTCAATTTAAGGTGACGGTATCGTATATGGAATAATATTCAATGAAAGATCCTTCTGATTTCACAGCTTATGTTATGGCATCACGGCAAACTGCTTCAATTATGCCACAAAAAAATCTTGCTTATTGCAATTTACGTATTTCCCAGCATTTAACTTTGAATAAAAATTCATTTGAAGCATGTCCCATGAATCAAGCACAGTGCGTCAATTTAAGGTGACGGTATCGTATATGGAATAATATTCTCAATGAAAGATACTTCTGATTTCACAGCTAATGTTATGGCATCACGGCAAACTGCTTCAATTATGCCACAAAAAAATCTTGCTCATGTTGTGAGTCGCCCTTGTATCGTGCTTATCCAATTTACGTATTTCTCAGCATTAAATTCTGAATAAAAATTCATTTGAAGCATGCCCCATGAATCAAGCACAATGCGTCAATTTAAGGTGACGGTATCGTATATGGAATAATATTCTCAATGGAAGATCCTTCTGATTTCACAGCTTATGTTATGGCATCACGGCAAACTGCTTCAATTATGCCACAAAAAAATCTTGCTCATGTTGTGAGTCGCCCTTGTATCGTGCTTATCCAATTTACGTATTTCCCAGCATTCAACTTTGAATAAAAATTCATTTGAAGCATGCCCCATTAATCAAGCACAATGCGTCAATTTAAGGTGACGGTATCGTATATGGAATAATATTCTCAATGAAAGATCCTTCTGATTTCACAGCTTATGTTATAGCATTACGGCAAACTGCTTCAATTATGCCACAAAAAAATCTTGCTCATGTTGTGAGTCGCCCTTGTATCGTGCTTATCCAATTTACGTATTTCCCAGCATTCAATTTTGAATAAAAATTCATTTGTAGCATGCCCCATGAATCAAGCACAATGCGTCAATTTAAGGTGACGGTATCGTATATGGAATAATATTCTCAATGAAAGATCCTTCTGATTTCACAGCTTATGTTATAGCATTACGGCAAACTGCTTCAATTATGCCACAAAAAAATCTTGCTCATGTTGTGAGTCGCCCTTGTATCGTGCTTATCCAATTTACGTATTTCTCAGCATTAAATTTTTCATTAAAATGCATTTAAAGCATGCATCATAAATGAAGCACAATGCGTGAATTTAAGGTGACGGTATCGTATATCCAATAATATTCTCAATTATGCCGCAAAAAAATCTTGTTCATGTTGTGAGTCGCCCTTGTATCGTGCTTATCCAATTTACGTATTTCTCAGCGTTCAATTTTTCATTAAAATGTATTTGAAGCATGCATCATGAATAAAGCACAATGCGTCAATTTAAGGTGACGGTATGTTATATCGAATAATACTCTCAATTATGCCGCAAAAATATCTTGTTCAAGTTGTGAGTCGCCCTTGTATCGTGCTTATCCAATTTACGTATTTCTCGGCATTCAATTTTTCATTAAAATGTATTTGAAGCATGCATCATGAATAGAGCACAATGCGTCAATTTAAGGTGACGGTATGGTATATCGAATAATATTCTCAATTATGCCGCAAAAAATCTTGTTCAAGTTGTGAGTCGCCCTTGTATCGTGCTTATCCAATTTACGTATTTCTCAGCATTCAATTTTTCATTAAAATGTATTTGAAGCATGCATCATGAATAAAGCACAATGCGTCAATTTAAGGTGACGGTATGGTATATCGAATAATATTCTCAATTATGCCGCAAAAAATCTTGTTCAAGTTGTGAGTCGCCCTTGTATCGTGTTTATCCAATTTACGTATTTCCCAGCATTAAACTTTTAATTAAAATTCATTTCAAGCACAATACGTTAATTTAAGGTCAAGGTATCTTATATTGAATAATTCTCTCATAGAAATAGCCCTCATAGGCTTAACTTGCTAGGTTATGTTCTTACTTTTGTGATAAGTGGACTCCGCCACTGTATATTATTTTAACACCACCGAGCAAAATATCAAATTAATAGAATAATATGGAGAATTGAATACAGACTTGCTTGTGATACACGTGCATTTGTTGTAATATCGACTCACGCATCAACTCTGTGACATATAATATTGTGCAAATGTAGGTTGATTATTTTATAACCGAATAATCATTTTACGGCCACATATTAGATTTAATTTATTAAGAAGCCTTATCAAATATTTAATCAACTCAATGTTTACTTTACAACAAGTTTATGTAAGCTTTTGTATTGCATCTAAATCTATTGTCATTGGTTCAGTAGTTTTTAAAGTGCGACAGATGTCGCTAGTGGTTGACTGTGGTGGCTGTCTGAGCTTTGCACTATACAAGAAAAAAACACATTTCTTCTGCGGGGTGTTGCTTAGTACTGTGCTTATTTCAATTTACCTATTTCTCAACATTCAATTCTACGTCGTTGACGTTCCATTGGATGTTCCATCGGTATCAAGCGCAATGCTCTTTTATAAATACGATATCTCATAAAAATATATGCTCGTCATTTTTGTATTGTGCTTATCCAATTTACGTATTTTCCAGCATTCAACTTTTTATTAAAATTCATTTCATGCACGATACGTTATATTAAGGTCACGGTATCTAATATTGAATAATTCTATCATAGAAATATGCCTCATAGGCTTACCTTGTTAGGTTATGTTCTAACCTTTGTGATAGGTAGACTCCGCCACGGTACATTATTTTAACACCACCGAGTAAAATATCAAATTATTAGGATGATATGGAAGAATTAAAAACAGACCTTCTTGTAATACACGAGCATTTGTTGTAAGTGTCCTCAGGTTTGATTTGTCCGGCACGTGGTCATAGAGTATTGCAGCTTCGTGTAAGATTTCTTTTTTATTCTGCTCTAAACACTTATGTTATCACTATTGTTTTTTTAACAAACTGCTTATTAATCACACTACGGTTTAAAAAATTAACAATTCTTTCATAGAAATATCTTTTTGATGACTCTACTTGTTAGGTTATATCCTAGTGTACTGTATAAAACACTGATATAATACACTCACTGTATAAAACACTGATATGTTCGTGTAATTTAAGTAACCGTCACTAATTTTTATTACAATTCATGATGTTTGACAAAGTTCTACTTGGTTAAAAGATTTTATAAATTTATTACGTATTATTTCATGTTACCGTGAACTCTTTTTTAGAAATGAATGCAATGTCGGCCAAAATTTTTGTGTTATCCCCACCTCGGCGTAGGATTAGCGCCCGTCCTGCATGGACACTCAATGCCATAAGAATCGCTGTCTTCATCATGACCAACTTAACATTGCAGAAATACGTACGACCATGCCGGGAGCTTTGAAAGTTACAGCTTTTCAAAATATAAAAATATAGAGTTGCAACTAATATTAAGTATAAAATGCGTATAAACATATTTTACAAACGCAAGAAAATCAATAATATAGTTGAATTTGAATATGAACTATTTATTATTAATTTATATTATGCTTAATTTCTTAATTTTATTCATATCTTGTATAATATGCTTACGATATTTTATTGCTGAATACGGTATGCACATATTTATGGTAACATGCACGTTTGATTTAGTGCTTTTTTAATTCACTGTTAGGACTATTTATTAATTGTGTACGTTTCTATTCGTCTAAAATGTTATTTTAATAGATGTAAATGATCTTCTTTAGAAGCACCATTTTGCCTATAAAATTTTCATTTTTTATTTGGATATTTGTCTTCCAGATGTGATTAAATCAAAACAAATATATAGTATGGGAAACAAATACTGTGTGCCAATGATAGTAATGAAAAAATACATATTCAATTTAAAAATATGTATTTCATTATAAATGTAATTTACACTTTAAGGGTGTTTTTACCTTCTGGTATACACTTTTTCATAAATTAGATACTCTGTTACAATTGATTTTGTTTATAATAGTATGTAAAAAAATATAAAAGTTATTTGCAATTTTATATGCATGTCATGTGCATGCCTTGTATTTGGATCTAATTAGCTCAGAATCTTTCATAAAAACATTAAAACTTTTCATTTCTAGAAAGAGAATACCAAGGGAAATATTCACAGTACAGAAAAATTTTTAGAGCAAATAATGCTTAAATATATAGAAAAAAATATGAAATTAGCTAATTAGCTCATTAAAGCAGACTACTGCGAAATTTATATCTAGCATTTATAAATTGAAATAAAATTGGAGTGTTTGTTTCTAATATGGAAATAGTCAACTTTTATACATTTGTAAGTGCGCTAAACCAAATTAACAATCTGTAAGTTTTTGCCTGTCCATCAGTTTGTTTTCGCTAATTTTTGAAACGGCTGGATCGATTTTGAAAGGATTTTCATTTGCAGTTGGCTGATGTAATTGGGCGTAATTCAGACTACTTTTATTTCAGAGAAATAAGTTTTTAAGTAGAATTTTATTAGTTAATTTTTTTAAATTTTTCAGTTAATTTATCTTAATTGTAAACATTTTAAAAATCTTATGTATTTTTCATTTAATAAATCTTATAAATCTTGCCTAATTTTTTAAACTATTATTACATTTTTAACGGATTATATATTTTTATAAGTTATATATTAGATTAGTTGATATATGGTATATTAGTTTGGTATAATATTCGAGCTTTACATCAATAAAAATTGTATGAATATATTTTTTAAAAAAATCATAAATCTATACGTTTCTGCTAACATCTTAGCCTTCATTCAGTGGAATATACAGTCAATAATAATAATTATACTAAGTAAATAATTTGTAATAGTAAATAAAAATAGTGTTTTGCTGGAATGCCAAAATATATATATTTTACAATAGAGCACATTTTAATACCATAGTCCAATAGTGTTGCATTTATTATGGATATCAAATATTAAATTATTTACTTATTGTTAGTTTAATTATTATAATTGACAATATATTTTATTGTATGAAAGCCAAGATGTTATTTGAAACGAATGGATTTAAAATAAATGTTTAAAAAAGCATTTATACAATTTTTTATTAATGTATCACCCGATATATATATATATATATATATATATATATATATATATACCGAATGTATTCTGAGTGGATTACTAGATATTAATTTGGAAATATGAACAAACAACACTCTTTTTTCCACTAATTTATTAAATAATAATTTTCACAAACGTTTCGAGACTAGGTTTGTCTCATCATCAGTGTGTTATAATTTAAAATTTAAAATATGGAAATTTAAATTAGCATTATGTCTTATCCGTTACAAGTCGTTCAATATACAGTATATTGCCCCACCAACGATCGTCGGTGTCCGAATTCTCTATTCAATTTCAAGTGGTTAGTCACGCAATATCAGATAGGAAAGGTAGGATTAGGGTCCAGTTGAAAAATAGATGTCGTTAGGAGAAAAAATATTCTATGAAATAAGACGGTTTGCTTATAAAATTTGTTTTAAATTATTATAATTAAAAAAAATATGTACATATATATATACATATTCATATATACAAATGCATACCCATAGTACAAAACTAATTTAGGTTTCTTATAACATATAATTATAACACACTGATAATGAGGTAAACCTAGTCTCGAAACGTTTGTGTAAATTATTATTTAATAAATTAGTGCAAAAAGAGTGTTGTTTGTTCATATTTCTAAACTTATATATATATATATATATATATATATATATATATATACGAAAGATATTCAATCCCTGTACAATACGAATTAGCATAACAATAACTAAAATGTAAATAAATCATAAAAAAAATTGATATCCCTCGTGTTGCAAACACCTGTAATAAAAACTTTCCTCTCTTTTTGATCGCAGATCAAAGCCCTGGAGTACTTCCATTTTACTCCATCGTTCATATTTTCGATGCGTTTAGGTATTTTATGAAGTAATATTCCTGTGATAAAACGTCGTTGAATATATATGGCTCTATCGATTTGTCGTTGTTCCTCTTTACTCTTTGTGAAGCGTTTTGATGTATTTTATTTGTCCGCGTTTTCAATTTCCTACAGGTACTCTGAGGTAGGTGCTCCCAGTGCGCTGTCGCGGAATCTTGATTGACGGCGGGATAAGGCGCTTTGAATGAATTACAATTTACAATTTACAATGCATCATACATTATTTATGCGGTGGCTGTTCAGTTAAGTTTGACAAGGATTCGAACAGTACTTAATCGAATTGCTCGATTTTAATGGATTAAACTTTCACTGCATCCGATCTGATGAATTAAATTCACTTTCGTTTGTATTGTGCAATTCCACAAGACACTAAAAGAAATAGATAAGAGTAAAGTATATTAAATTTTATATGTTTAGGGGTTACGAACTATTTGCTCCATTTAACCAGGTAACTGACATGTCACTTCAAACACTGTGTCCGAATTTTTCTTTTTTTTTTTAATTTTATTTTCAATAGCAATCAGAATACATGACAATTCTATGAGCTATTTGGCTTATGTCGTTCACTCGCACACATACACACACACTTTCAAATACACATATAAATTAATCTGATAAATATTACATTGTTAGTTAGAGAATCACTTCAATAAGTGATTCTACTATTCTGTTCATATAAGGTTGTAGTAGTTCTAAGGTTTCTCCATATTATCTTCGGCCAGCTTTTTCTTCAGTCTTCTTGTCCGAATTGAGCTCATGACGAGTATATTTGTCAATTACAGCGTAAGTTGCGCTGCTAAGATATTAGATGAAAGTTATGGCTTTATTTTAAAAAATTGAAGAATGTTATTACTACAACTTCTTAAAATAAACATGTATTACATACATAGCCCTTAAAGGTATATATATTTTTGCCATTTTTTTTCGGACGGAAGGAAAAGTAATAAAATCATGATATTAAAAATAGTTATTTATTGCACTTTAAAATAACAAAATAAAATATAATCGTAAGAAAAAAATTAAAAACGGCGGTACCACAGCCATTTTGGCGATCCGCGTCAAATCCGCGGCACGCAAAATAATTACAACAATATTAATTTTTTTCATTCTATCGAATGAAATATTTTTCCTCATATTCTAAAAGCTTCAAAATATATTTTAAGTCTAAAAATTTTTTTTGGTTTTTCGAAAAATCTACAGTGGTGTAACCCTGTAAAATAATAACGGATTAAATTCAATAAAATATTGCATGAACATGTAAATGTAAAAATAGTTTTATGAAAAGCAAAAACTATTTTTAAAATAAACGGTAGAAAATGTTGTGTTAATATTCAACTTACTGATTAAGTATATTATTTACATGTTTTGCGTAGTTTATGCAACTTGTCTTAAGGAAAAATGCTAATTGCAACTACTTATTTTTAATTACGAATTCTTCTCACTTAATTTCATGTCCTCAATTTTTTTTAACCATGTTGGCTTTTTCAGAATGTATTGTTTTTTATCAAAATTTTTAATTTGAATACCAAATGATCACTGTATATACGCATGGCAAAAAAGTCTCGCAATTCACTCTGCCTCTACTAAATTCTGTCACTTCTCCATGACGATTATATTCGTCAATCACAGTTAACTAGTTAATAGGTTTAAATATTGACTAAAGCAGCAACTCCGTCTCATATAATATTGTGCAAATGTAGGTTGATTATTTTACAACCGGCCAAATGTTAGATTTAAGTTATTAAGAAGCCATATCAAATATTTAATCAACTAAACTTTTACTTTACAAGTTTATGTAAGCTTTGAATCTAAATTCAATGTTTTGGTTCAGTAGTATTTTAAGGTACGACAGATGTCGCTAGTGGTCGGCGTTGTAACCTCGCCTCGCGCAATGCTGCTTGTGCTTTACAGTATATAAGGAAAATAAATATTTATTTGGCCGGGTGTTGCCTGGTTTCGTGCTTGTTCCAATTTACGTATTTCTCAGCGTTCAATGTTTCATACGAAGTCCCGGCATCAAGCGCAATGCTCTTTTATATTATTATTATTATTATTATCTTATTATATTATTATTATTATTATATATATATATATATATATATAAATATCGAATTGTTTTTTATCAATTTGGAACCATTTGAGCACCTGGGAGCAAGGAAATTCGAAAATGACCATTTTAAGGACCACCCTAATATATATATATATATATATATATATATATATATATATATATATATATATATATATATATATATCTTATATATACATATCTTATATATAAAAACGGAGCTCTCTTTCAAATGTCCAAGTAAAACTCGAAAACGGCTAAACCGATTTGACCAGTCTTAGTCTTGAAAAATTCGTGCCAATCCAGAGATGGTCGGAAAGGTGAGATATTATTTCAAAATCCCATAAAAACTTTACATTTTTAATTTGAACATTTTTGTTGAAGCGTAATGTAAATAAAACAATGGACGGTGGCTAATACTTATAATGTCAAACGTTTTTGACAGATGATGTTCGATTATGTTTAGGATGTTTTACGTGAATATTATTTAATTATGATTAAATTGTAGCAAGTAGTTTTGTTTGTAGTTTTATTTACATACAAAAATGTTAGTAAACGGGCCGCAAGTGTTACTAGAAACTCAAAATATCAACTTATTTAAAAAGTTAATATGAAAATGCACTTTTTGGCATATTTTTCTCAAACACGAAGCTCTGAAAGATCTCATTTGTATCATTATTTACTCATTGGTATTTATAAAACATTTTCTAGGTTATATTATTTTTTATTTATGTCATTTAAATTCAGAACCTAAATTTGGTATCGATCAAATGGACATTTTGTCGAATAACATTTTCCCAGTTATAATTTCCCAGAATTTATCGAAGAATAGATAGTAATATATGAAGGTCCGGGGTTAAAAAGATCCACCACCGATGTGTCAAAAATCAGTAAACTTAAGCATTGTTTAACAACAATATTTGAAAGTAGAGGTAAACGGATGTATAACCAGCTATAACCTTGATTTAAAGACTTTGCTATAGGGAGATAAACGGTAATCTTTGAAATAATATAAGTATTTTCTTCCGTTGGTAGATTTTTAGCATTACTTAAAAATGTAATCATTCAATGAAATCCTTTAAAATTAAAATAAGACTTCAAACCTGTTTGCGACCTGACCGTTTCAAGTTACCCCGCCTATTGGGTAAAAAGGTCTAGATAACAAATTTTTGAAAGACATAAAAAAGCACATTTCTACAGTGATAAAGTAGGAGGCAGTTTTACTGAACGTAGTCAGTTAATTGTTTGTTTGAAATTTGTTATTTGTTGTGATATAATTGTTATGGTTTTCACAATACACTTTATATTTGCTCAAAGTCAAATTGGATCTTTGAGCCTCGCCCTGCTCTACATATATACTTTTAATTAAATTTACTTTAATTCATCGAATGTTACTTGAAACTTTTTAAAAAGCAGGACAAAGAAGAAATACTTAATTAATTTTTTATCTCTTCTTTGAAATTTGAAAATTTTGTATAAGTTCAGTAGTATTATTTACAATTATACACAATATCCAGAATCCAAAAAGAATGTGAAAAAATCTTGAAACGTATATATAAAAAGTGTATAAAACTTCCACTTTGATTGTGTTGACAAAATATAGACAAACTAATGGGATTGTTTGTTTTTATAATACCTCATTGTTTTTAGCATTGAAACAACACATCCTTATACACTTAAAGTATTAATATTTTTGATTCCCTAGAAATTGTTTAGAATATACCTTACTTAGCAAAACAACGTTTGCCGGGTCAGCTAGTATATATATATATATATATATATATATATATATATATATATTCACAAAGTAAGTTGCGCAGTCTAGGATATGGGATGCAAAAGATGGGTTTAATTCATAAAATTCAAAATTTCATTACTTCATTCGTTAAATTCATTACTTCATTCTACTTATTTGTTTTTATAAGCATATGCTACATACGTAATAATCCAAAACGAATTAAATTCAATTAAATATTACACAAGTAAATTAAATAAAGTTATAACAGTTTTCGGTGAGTAGCAATAACTATTTTCAAAATAAATAGTAAGAAATCTTATTTAAATATTTGAATTTTATTTATTATTCGTAAATTATTTTTAAATTTTGGAAAGTTCGTGTGAATTATTAATAACTTTCTATCAAATTTAATTAGAACAAACTACTTATTTTAAATAGTCATAGACACATAATATTCTAAATAACTTTAACTTTCAGAACATATTTTGAATTTAAAAAAAAAAATTTAAATTTATTTTAAAATATTTTAAAATATTTTATTTATTTTATTATATGTTTTATACACATAGCGAATATGCTCGTAAAATAGCATGTCCTCGGCATTGCTGCATTAAACTAAAAATCATCACCAAATTTTTAATAATAAAATATCAATTAAGAAAAATCATTTCTACAGCTTACAAAATTCTTAAAGTCTGACGTATGTTCAAATAAAAAAAATTTTTACTCAACACTACAATTCATGTATACCTATAACCACCACGCGCAGTCAACTTGACCTACTATTACAATACAAAAGTTATCTATTTTATCATTTAATTCAGATAATAATGGATTTATTGTTTATTGTATATAAAATAGATTTTTTCAAGAAGTTTTATCTGAATTTATTTTTTCATATTTTTTAAAACAAATTATAAGGAAAAAACAAATAAAATTAAATATTAATATAGAGAGCCACATGCATGCATAATGTTTTTTATTGGGCTTTTTCACATTGTTTATCAATTATTTTAGTTTGAAATGTACATTTGACGCAAATATATTTGTTGTTTCGTAACTATCACAAAATTTTATTTGACAAGTTTTTCGTTCTCACAAAGTGGAACTTATGAACAGTGTTGATAAAACTTCTTTTGAGATTATGAATTGTTAAGCGGAGTTTAAAAAAATTAACTAAAATACAAATTCGTGCCTAAAAATGCTTTTACTTGTTCTCTGTCTATACACAATTTACGCATTCAGCCCGCTTAGTTCGAAAAAGTTGAAATATATTCAAAGTTGGCAATTACAAATTGTTGACTTAATAGTACATTTATTTGAAACTGGTCTGCCACATTTTTACCAAACAATGTACTAATACAAAATCTGATAGTTTTCGGTTCACCTTTGCTGCTTTCTCCTATTTCTATTGGATAATATTTGAAACTTGGGTAAATTGAAATTGAGTTGAAATTTTTTCGGTTTATTTTTATAATATAAAATTTGATTTAATTATTTGTGACTGAATTTATTAGTTTTAGAAAAATGTACTATCAAATTGAAGAATTAAACAATCTTATCTCTTATAATTTCCCAAACAGAAAAACCCACCAATTATATATACTATAAACCCCGCATAACACGGTAGTTACGTTCCAAAAAAATAGCGTATTATGCGAATCCGTGTTATACAAGACAAAGAACTAGTACAAAAAGAGGGGTTACGGTCCAAGAATTCAAAAAAACATGCCACATATCATGATTTTATAATAAATATTGTGATATTTATTAATATTTTTAAGAAGTAATATACATTACATCAATTATATTATTTTTTGTCATAATTAAATGGTAAGTGCTATCCAACACGATCCTTTTTTTTGCAAAATTTTTCTTATCCTCTGAGCAGCTTCCCGTACTACGTCTAGATCCGTGCATTATTTTTTTCAAAAACAATTATGTTTGCGATTACTTGCTTTTAGCAAAAAGATATTTATATATTTACCACGTGCAAAGTTATCTTTTTTTAAATTTCTTGCTTATTTTATTTAAAGGATCTTTGTTTAAGAGTAATTAGCTAATTGTTCGAATAAGCCTAGAATTTTTTTCTATAGAACGAAAGCGCTTGAATACTAAGTATCAAATTAGTTATTTTTGAACTAGTTTCATCACATTTATGGAGCTTTTGTACTGCGATACTGCGATTTTACTAATTTTACAGAATAAAGTTTAATAGTTTTTACAATATTTTTTATTTTATTAGGGTTATGCTCAATTCTTAAACCGTGTTAGAGTAAACATGTGCTTTAAGAGTGCCGTGTTAGAAGGGAGGAAGGCATCAATTCTTAAACCGTGTTAGAGCAAATCCGTTTTATAGAAGTACCGAGATATGCGAGGGTTACCTGTTTATACTATTGACTTTATACCCCGACCACAACTTTATTCTAAATTTGTCTCGTTCAGTTGGTGTATTTTGTATAAATTTGCACCTACATTTCGACTGAAACAACTCCCCAAATAACATTATGTTAACCGGTCAAATTGACCGACCGCGGTAGTTAGTCTACATAACAATTTTTTTCGAAAAATAGAAAAAATAATTAAAATAAAAAAGTGAAGAAAATGTTATTAGTATATTCTAAGAATTGTCACATAGTTTGATATTGGTATTTTAACGTCTAAAAATGTCTAAGTTGTACACAAAGTTTCAAACGGTCAATTTGACCGGCGTTGATATGTTTTGTGTTAAATTCATAATTATTGTGGAATATTATTCGATATTTTACAATTACTGCCTTACTCCCACATGCTACAATTTGGTTTCAATAATATTAAGGAACCTATTCTGTCGTAAAATAGACCAATGTTATGGAAGGCTATGTTACGTAGCGTATTTCATATAAAATGGTACTAAATACTCACGTATTTGCTGTGCGATCAGGCGCTTTACGCAAAATGCAACCGCAATCATATGTTATTATGCCAAATCACAAAGATGCAGTTATGATAAGATTGTGCGTTTTCTAGGTTAGGTTTTCTATCTAAAACGTCTGACGGCACAAAAACCACACGACATTTTGACAGAATTTAGTACCATTTTGTATGAAACATTGGTATAATTTACGGCAGAATCGGTCCCTTAATTTTCATAATATATCTTTGTCTCTAGTTCAATTGTTGACACAAAAAGCATAACAAAAGGCAAAACATCAAATAGATATTAAAAAGGAAGTGACAGCGGAAATGTGCGACATTACTATCGCGATAAAATACAGACGCACAATGCGATGCCTGCTGCATAATAATAAAACCACAATTAATATCAGTCTGACGGGCCGTATAGATGGAAAATAATGTGGCTATATACTGCATACGAAATTTACATCCACGGTACGTATATTGCACTCTGACAAAAACATTATTCGTGTCGAAAAATTAACACAAACCTGTGAGTGATAACAAACGCATCATCAGGTGGAGTAATAGACAACGGACAATATGGCGCAATTACTTTAAAAAAAAATTAACAGCAATCACAACTACGTGCTCTATGACCATTCTAAGGAGTAAACTAGTGAAAGCTAGTATTTGTTTTTATAGGACAACCCAATGGTCAACCACTTATTTTTATGTTGGCGTGTGTGTGTTAAAGCAATACGCATGAAAGACGATTTTTTCTTGAGATTATATTTCGGATGCAAAACCTCGTATGAAAATT
Organism: Ctenocephalides felis; assembly: GCF_003426905.1. NCBI lineage: Eukaryota > Metazoa > Arthropoda > Insecta > Siphonaptera > Pulicidae > Ctenocephalides > Ctenocephalides felis. The sequence goes on along the minus strand of NW_020538040.1, from coordinate 42,508,648 downwards.
TGATGTCATACTGCTTTATATTGAGCTGGGCGATGTTGAGATCCTTTAACTTGCTAATCCACGTTTTTGCCATCTTATTTAACTAATATGTTGATATACTTGCCATGGAGAAGTGGCAGAATTTTGTGTCTTGACGAGTATAATCGTCATGCGTATAAATCTTTAACCATTGACTATTTAGATTACCATTTTTGAAAAATAAAACAGAACGTACCCAAGATATTTAGAATATTTTGAGACTATGATAATATAAAATAAATAGTTGTAAATAGCATTTTACTTCAAAAGAATATTTTACCTTGATTCTGGCAACACAACGACGGGCTCTTTGCTCAAGAATTCTTTTCTTTTTTTTAAGTTTATGTCAAAAGTCTTTAATTTTTAATTTATATTAAATACATTTATTAACAAAAATGAAATTTTTTTATATTTTAACGTTTCATATTTTGGCATACATTAGAAAAAAATTGATGTATGTGTTTGTGTATTCAAATATGGATAAAAATTTTCATTGATGTTTTTGGTTTGATGGAGAGACGATTAGTTTTAGGACAACCAGTTTTGAAGACACCGAGCAAAAACGCTGAAAATAAAGTTTTAGAGAACATTTACGGAATCTTCATTCAAATGTTATTAAAGTTTCATTTGATTACATTTTTGCTAAGGCAAAGTCCAGCGGTTTTGATCAAATTTCAAAAGAATTTCACTTTTAATTATTTTACTATGACTATATAAATTAAAATTATTTACACACACAATATTATAACAGTGTGATAAAAAAAAGTTTTATACTACTCCTAAACAGTCACAAATATTAATAAGTGATTTAGAATTGTATGAGCCGATTAGCATGCAATATTTGTTGAATCATAACAGGATTCCTGATATTCCTGATATTCGATTATATGTAATTTTTTTTTATCTATGATATTTCATCTTAAATTAATCCATCTATGTGTTTTCTTCGCTTGTGAGTCTTGTATAGAATTCTATTTAATTTTCTTCAAAATTATTTTTTTTTAAAAATAGCACTTGTTTGTTAGTTCTCATATTTTTGGTTAATATATCTTACAGTTTTAGAGACGCTGTAACAATCTGGGACAAAGGATTTGAATTCGGGACAAATATTGCTTTTGGGAAAAACCCGGGGCACAAGGTAGAATCCGAGAATCTCCCGGTCAAACCGGGACGTCTGGTCATCTTACCTTAGAGTAAAATGCTACTTGCAACTACTTATTATGCGTCTGTGTAGTCAGTCAGAAGTTTTAGATAGAAAACCTAACCTAAACTAGAAAACGCTCAAATGTCAAAAAATAATCTTATAATAAGTGCATTATTGTAATGCGGCATAAGAACATATGAGAGAAGTTATATTTTACGCGCAAAACGCATGATTGCACAGCAAATACATAGCATATTCACAGTTTTTAGTAGGACTTTATATGAAAACTGCTACGTAACATAGCTTTGCAATAATATTGGTTTATTTTACGGCCAAATCGGCCCTCAAACCACCCGGCCGTTATTTAAAATAAGTCAAATTTACATTATCCTAAAATTATATTTATATCTTGTACGTAAAATATGAAACGGCATATTCCCCTGCTTTAAAGATATTGTGTTTAGGCGCCCTAGGTCAATGAATATTTTATTTTCGATTCGAACTTATCGATGCGAATAAAAACATTCATATTGTGCATTCACTTCAAACTAACATGAACCGAAATAGATTCAATCGGGTCAATTCAATGAACTTCTGCCGTGACAAAACTCAGTATAATTATAAATTTCCTTTATAAACTAAACCACGTTATATAAAAACTTTCATAACTGGTGTTCTCAACATTTTACCATTGCACAAATGATTCGAAAACTTTTTACGTTTAATAGGAGAAAAAATCGACTTCAAACTGATTTATTTGGTTTATATTAAATATCATTATACATTTATGTTATCTGTATTATAACTAAATTTTGTGTCAGTCATTGTAAATCGTTTTTCATACCCAAATTGAAAAGTATGTGTGTGAGCCAAATTTTTCACTTTTTGTGAAAAACCAAATTTTCCATAACCAATGTTATGGCTGAATCGATTTGAACTATTTAGAACCTATTCGAAGAAACTGGATGAGGACTCTCCTTGATTAGTTTTACAAGACAATCATCAAGTCGTAAATAAATAGCAGAATTATGCAAAAAAAATTGTCTGCGATTTTTAACCTCAACTTCTTTAGTTTAAAAATTTCTAAATAGAGTTCTAAAATTTAGAAATTCAAAAACCGTTCGAGTGTTATCACCTGGTGGAATTCATATTGATTAGTTTTTATTTAATAAAGATCGACTCGTCCGTTTTCTTGTAATTATCAAACTACGACCTGCAAGTTTTTTTTTTGTTTCGTATTACTATTTATAATAACTTATTTAGTTTATTGATTCACAATAAACAAGGTGTTTCTCAATCTTTTTGGCTTACAATAATTTTACAACATACGATTACGATATTTATCTCTTATTTTCATAAGAGATTTATAATTTAATGTTTTGAACAGGTATTTGTTTTGCTCATAAATAGTTCCCCAAAGTCTTAGGAACTTTTTCAATTAATGATCCGAATCGAAAATATTCGAAATTATTGCATGTCAATTAGGCATCAAATGGGATTTCGCGTGCGAAAAGTTAATGTACCATTTTATACGTTATCAATCGTATTTCCAACCCAAATATTTCGTTCTGTAACATACTTACTGGCCAATGAGCTGGAAATTACAAATATAAACCTTAAACCATGAAGTTTTGTAGAGGAACACTTTTACTGTGAAAAGATTAATATGTGTAATAAAAATTTAATGTTTACTTGAATCTCCGACATATCTTTTCTTGAAAGATATTGGAGTGCACTCAACCAACAATGCTCGTAAACCAAGAAATTTTCAAAACAATGAACTTAATATTATTACAAAAACTGATTATATATTGCAGTAAAGCACCCGAAAAGATCTTTTCACTTTTTATCGTTTTCAGATCTGCAATCTCAATTAAGAATCTGGTATCACTACTGCTTGATATCAAGACTGGCCGAGGAGGATCTCGAAACCGGAACCAGTTGTTGCTGAACCACTTTCTTACCATAGAAGGACTAGATCTAGCTAAAGGATAAATTGATAAGGTAAAATTTACGACTTTATAAAAAAAGTAATATTAAATATTTTTATACTCAAACGAAATTTACAGTATTAAAGAAATATTCTCCTTTCGTCAAAAATTCTGAACTTTTCAAAAAATATCAATCAAATTAATCAGATCAGATGATCAGATTAATTTATCCGCAATCAATTGTTTGAATTTTTTGTCGATTTAAATGCAAATTTTCATAGCGATAAAGGAGCCAATTCTTTGATAACATAGAAATATTATAGTAACGCTATGTTATGGGTCTATCTTCGTATAAATTAGTAGTAAGGACTGTTAAAAAATAAGTAATATATTTGCTGTGCGATCAGGCGTTTCACTTGTCATATAACAATTTTATCATAAGTGCATCTTTCTGATGTCTTATTGATAACACATATGTGTAGTTAGATTTTATGTGTAAATACAATAATAACAGCAAATACATAGTTTCTGACAGTTCTTACTGCCATTTTATACGAAGATAGACCCATAACAAGCGTTAACATAACATTTCTATTTTATGAGAGGATTTGCCCCAGAATTTATGGGCTTGACAAAAATTCTAAAATATTATGGGCCTACAACAAGTGATTTAATGATAAAAAATCGTTTAAGATAGAAATAATAATTTTAAATGTTGCTAAAATGCAATTCTTATCGATTTTTAACACGTTTAGGAAAATCCACGCAAATTTTCTTTTAGACGTCTTTTCCAAGAAAAATCGTAAAACTAGCTTTAGAGAAGAAATTCTTTATTAAGTGAAGAAAGAATTTTGAAATTTGAATTTAAGTATCTTTAATAAATTTTATAACTTCTCTCATAGGATAAGTTATAGTAATCGCAAAATAATCAAAAGTAAAAAATTATATATATTTTGTTATATAAATATTTATTCAAAGTATATTAGAACTTGAGTCAGGATTACAATTAAAATCTGAATGATTTTCGATATACAAAAAAAATTGAAACAATTTTTTTTCAAAAGCAATTATTTTGTTAAAACAAGCAGAAAGTTCTTTGAATCATTCAAATCAAACGCTTAGTTCTCTCAAAAACTGCCATTTTTTGCACATTTAGCTCTGTATCTCTGAAACCGCTGGACCTGAATTTGCCAAAAATAATCACTACTTCTCCCTGTTATTACGAATTGAATGTATTTTGGATCTTTCAAATCCGATGCTCTGATCTCTCAAAAACTCGATTTATATTTTCTGCATTCTTTGCTTCGTATCTCCGAAACGGCTGGACCTGCCTTTGCCAAAAACTAATCAGCATATCTCTCTATCAATAGGAATCGAATGTTTTTTGAACCATTCTAATCGGTTGATCTGCGCGCCCGAAAACGTGGACAATAAATTTTATCCATACATACTTACACACACACACATCCATTTTTTCTGAGGTATGCCAAAATGTTCAGAAACCTGTGAAACGTAAAGATATATAAAAAATTTCATTTTGGATTTTTTTGTGATTACTATAACTTGCCCTGCGGGAAGTTAAAAAACGTCCAGCCGTTATTTTCAATAAAAAATCAAAATATAAAAATAATGCAAAGTTTTTTTAAAACTTACTTTTGGTACGGTAAGTTCCAATAATTAGCCTTAAGGCACAATGCCGTGCACTACTAGTTCGGATTCTTAGTTTGGTTTTTTTTATCACATCGGGCAATACACATTTTCTGAACTGATACAAATTACAATTTATATACTTCATATACTCGTGTCATCTCTTTAGCAGTACGAAAAATTCATTTGAAAGGTTCGAATATTCACTACAATATTATGATGCGCAATATTCTTATTGAAACACACAATTGATAAGTTGATTGATAAGTTTGATAACTTATCTGCTATATATACACATTTTTTCATTACCTTTATCATATAGATTCTTTGAATTGTTTACTTAAACTAATTCTAGAAAATCATGTGCAACAATTTTTATCTTGGATCGTAAAAAATCAATTTAAGCCATTTTTATATAGTAGTAAAATCTATTAATTTTGCAACTATAATAATAATTAAATTTAATTAATTTTTGACTATAGTTCTATTTTAGTAGTACGTTGTTAGGATCGCGTAGCTCCTATATGCCTCGTGTAGTCAAATTTCCATGTGACGAGGTGGCCGAGTGGTTAAGGCGTTGGACTGCTAATCCAATGTGCTCTGCACGCGTGGGTTCGAATCCCATCCTCGTCGAAGTAGTTTTACAAACATATTTTAATACTAAATAAATAATATATATTATTTGAATTAATTAACATATTTTATTACATTTGAGAACTTTTCTGTTTATGCTATAAACTAAATTTAGCGGGTTAATAGTGCGTGTATTTTAATTCTTTGCGCTCGCTTGCGAAAATACAATTCATTTTTTTATTTTTTTTGTAATTTATATTTATATTTTTTCATCAAATAATATATTTATACATAAAATTTCCATGGTGTAATGGTTAAACTCACGGGGTCGAGAGTTCGAACCCCGCTTTTGACAAACTAACATAGTGCAGCAGCGATGTCCATTTTCACTTGAAAGTATAGATCAAAAATATGTTGCCAACTGAAAATAGACCATTTCGAGCAATGCGGTGTGCAATGGCAATGCAAAATCTCTCACACTATTCTTCCCTGCATCGAATTGGAGTTTATAATCTCAGCTTACAGAGTCGGTCTGCCATGGGTAGAACCCTTTATCTAAAATTTTAATAATACTTTTTTATATAGAATAATATATTTAATTTTAATATATTTTTTTTATTTATTCATTTATATATTATTAGACTATTACAGATGTGTCTGGTATGAGAGATTATGAAACAATTTTCATACTTTATACATACATATTTTATTAATAACATTTACGTTATAGACATCCCAAAAATAAAATTTTCTATACGCTTCAGTGGTTTCTGAACATTTTGGCATACCTTACAATTAAAAAAATGAATAGGTGTATATGTCCGTGTGTGTGGATACAATTTTTTTCCACGTTTTTGGAAGCACGGATCAACAGATTTGCATTATTCAAAAATAACTCGATTCCTATTGATACGGAGCAAAAAGTGCCTAGAATGGCAACTAAGTTTTTGAGAGAACGAAAGATCCGATTTGTATGATTCAAAAAACATTTTACTTGTATTGACATAATAAAGAATTTTTGCAAAGGCCGGTCCTGCGGTTTCGAAGATCCAAAAAAATGTTTAAATTGAAGATATTTTCGACAGTATGAATAATGGATATCACACACTTTTCAAGAGATATTAGTATTTTCAAAACAGGCAATTTTTTCAATATTCAAATTTTTAAAAATTTTCGAAAATATTCAAAAACAAAATTCAAAATGCTCACGATGAATGTTTTTTTTTTTTCTGAGCTCTTGAACATATAAAGTTACGTTACGAATTGTCCCAGGAATTTGCCTTCAGGCAACTTTTTAATTGAATTTAAAAAATACATCATATCAGGAAGAAAAACATTATTTTTGCATTTTTTTTTTTTTGGTATCCTGTGAAACGGGATTTTTAGTAAAATAATTTATAAATTGAATATATTTAATAATTGTATTTATAAAATTTATGAATCTCGATTTTTTTTCATTTTATAGAATTTATGAATTCTAATATCGCTATAAGAATAGTTAACAAATATAAGTCGTTTCATTTCACATAAAAAACGGATTCTATCAAAAAATATAAATAAAAAATATCCTCCCCGGCGGGGAATCGAACCCCGGTCTCCCGCGTGACAGGCGGGGATACTGACCACTATACTACCGAGGACATGTATGTGATACTCGTAAACTGCATATCTAAGCCGGCAGGCAATAAAATATTTCTGAAAAATTAATACTAACATTTCCTATTTAATGCTATAATTTATATTTTTAATTATAGCATTAATTAAATATTAACTCTTTCCACTCGGATGCCACCGCTTGGGCGGCAAAATACATATGAATCTCGCAATTTGCGAGTGGAAAGGGTTAAAATTTAATATTTTTTCTATTTAATGTCATAATTAGACATTAGGCATAAGTATATTTTTTAAAGAAATAAACAAAACTAAATAAAAATTTAACAAATATAAAGATATAATATAATATACGGAATAATATGAACAAAACCATTTGTTTATATTTATCATATCAATTTGCTACTTATTTACTTTGCCTTACAGTTCAGAAAGTTGGTAGTATATCAATATTTTATTTTTAAAATTATCTCGAAGTTTGTATTGTATAAATAAAAACAATTATAATTGCTTAAGCACTAGAAATTCATACAGTTTATGTAAATAAACATGTCGTCCAATAATTCGTAATTATCGGCTAAATAAAATATTTAAAATTTTAATATTTAATTATTAAATATTTTTAAATAGTTTATCAATTTTTCACCACTAGTCAATTTTATACTAAATTGTACATAAATCATTTTAGCCTTATTTTTTAAACTGATGTACATTTTCACCCACTTTTATTTTAAGCTGGCCAATTTAAAGAAGCAAAGCTTTTGTTTTAATATATGAGTGATAACAGTAATTATTTTAAATTTATTTATTCTTAATATAAACGATTTAAAAAAAAGCAATTTCAATTTAATTACGAACTTGTAACTTCAAGTCTTTTCAAGTGTACTGAATTTATGTAATTTGCAAATCCTGTTTTAATTTTTTTTTCTATTTAACTTTCTATTTAACCGATGATTACAAATTAGCCAATATTTACAAAAAAATATAATCTTACCATTTTTACAGAAATAGTATTCTTTAACTCTTTCCACTCGCTAAAATCGAGATTTATATGAATTTTGCCGGCGGCATCCGAGTCGAAAGGGTTAATATATTGATATACTAATATTAATAAATTTTAATATGTATAATATATAATAGAAGCTCTATATTAATACTTAATTTTAGTATAATTTTTTTTACTGAAATTGTAAAATGAATATTCATATTAATACTCAAATTTAGTATAATTTCTTATACTAAAATTGAGTATTAATTGTGTGATTTTAACTCTCACATTAAAAAGAAAAAACCTGTGTACGTAAAAGAATTAATTATTAATAACGGAATAGCTGAGCAAATTTTGAAATTTATTTTTCGATTTTATTATGTCTAAATACAAGTTTAACTAAATACTACTTCCAATATTTTTTAAGTGTATAAACAGTTATAATAATATAAACGTATGTTGTGGCTCTCGATGGAGGTGACACTGATTTTCTAGTTCAGTCAAAATATTTCTTTACAAAATTACCTCTCTTCAAAAAAAACAAAATCGATCATATTTTAGCTGAAATGACTAATTAAATAACAAGAAAATAAACTTATTTCTTGTGATCGTTTGTCACTTATCATTATTACACATCATTTTACAAGTCAAATCATAATCCTAAAAAAATGTCTGGTATCAGAAATACAATTTTTGCCTTCACTTACTGCACGTTGGGCTTGGTTTTGGTTATCAGGTTATTAGTTATCTTATCATTCACATTAGTTTCATGATACAGGTTGAACTAGAATAATGTTTTATCATTTCATACTTTGATCAGTGTTGTAAAGAATCGCAATATATTATTAATGTCCTATGTGCATAATTTGTAATTGTTTAATTCAAGTGCTACAAAATGTGGATAACTAATTCTGTGCTAGGAAAAGGTAAAATATAAGTTGATCCAAGTTGAATAACATGTTCAAGAACAATCTCACACGGTGTATAATTTCTGATTTTACATTTTGTATTCATTGATTTTGGGATATTTTAAGTATATAATGCTCTTGCATCCATGTGTATTAGTGTATGTTTGGATAGTGTTGACATATATCAATTCCTTTATAGAAGCTAATAAATAATTTTACTAAGTAGGTCAAGTAGAAATGCGTCAAAATTGAAATTTGGTACCCAATGAATCAAATTCTTACCCTATTCCAAAACATTGTTCTCATTTTATTATGAATCCGCATCACAATAGTTATTTCTGACAAATATAGAGTTCTAAAAATATATGGTACGCAATTCGAACATAGTATGTAAATGAGAGTTCTGTTTTAAAAAAAGCAAATATTTTTTATTAATATTTTCTATTTTTAAAAAACACAGTTCTATTCAAGGCAAGTATAGAATTACAATTTGCTTCCAATTTAGATTTTGAGTAGATCAATCTAACTAATTTCTATGTAAATATTGTAACGCAATTTCCTAATTAATGGGTCCATAGATCCATAGATCCATAGATGGCATATTTCTTATAAAAACAAAATTTTGATTCAAGCAATAGATGTTTAGTGATAGAATGTATAAATACTCAACCCTGAAAATACATATTGCGTTTTCCTGTATTTTTTTTAAACTTTTTTTGGGAAGTTAGTTTAAATTTGTTGACTAGTTATGACAATTTTCATTTTAAATTTGCATGATAATTGATGAATATTTTCAAAAGAGATACAATCTAAATTATAAGCAATAATGTTATTGATCCACAATGCTACAAATTCACATAAATGTTGTTCCTCAGGGCAAACCGTACATTTTTTGGCAAATTTGAAATCTGAGTATTTTTTTATTTCACTCATATATTCATTCCCATATCTATATGAAAATAAGTTCCCATAATTTCTATTTTAACTTATAGCATTCGAGAACTCAAATAGTAAAACATGTAATTTTATTTATTATTCATATTTCGATGATTTTAACGATAAAACTAGAATATTATATTATTTTCGTATCAATCGTATTTTTTGTTTATATTTATATTATATCAAAATTTGGACATTGAACATTTTATATATTCAAAAAAATTTTACTTTAAAAAACAGACTAGTTATTAAAAATAATAAATCCAATTGAATTGATTGAGAAAACAGGATCCAATTCCGCATTTGTTAAAACGTTGAAATAAGTATTTCTGTATGAATAGATTCTCCAACGTCTCGTACATTTAAAATTAAATATAATTATAACAAAAAAATTGAGTAGGATAGAGCGGGGCTTAAAAGTTAAACGAGTAAAAAGGTCCACTATCAATATCTCAATAACAAGTGAAGATACGATAATATTTCAAAGTAAAGGGAAAATTATGTATAACAAACCATTACCTTAATAGTTTTGTGTTAGATTCAATTATTTTTTTTATATAACCTTTGTAACAGCTTACACAAGTATAAAAAGGACCAACTGAACATGAATCTATTGTTTCGTAAAATTCCTATAAAACTAAGAATAAGACATTGGACCTGTTTGCCCCCTGTCCGCCCCATGGGTTAAAAAAGACCAGGTGACAAATTTTTGAAAAACAGTGAAAACTCACATTTCTGCAATGTTGAATTAGCTGGGGTTCTACTGAACATAGTCTAATAGTTGTTTGTTTGACATTTGATATAATTTTTGCTTTTTACAATATAATTGCTCAAAGTCAAATTGGACCTTTGTGCTCCGCTCTACTCTATATGAATAATATAATGGTTGTGTATTCAGAAATTGTGTAATCTATACAAAATTATTTTCCGAAAAGAAAAGCGCTAATAAATATTTTTTGTTTGTCACTTTATCAGATTTTATACTTTATCTGAACTGTTCTATATATGAATTTTTAAAAATTTAAATTATTTAAATCAATAATTTTTACAAGTATCATGATTTTTTAATGCTTTTGAATGATAAATATGTTATACACATAATGTATATGGAATCAAGAGGATAATGTTTATATGGAATTCTGTGAAGTTAACGTAGTAAATTTTATCATTTTCTTGAAATATGAAATATTCTCGTAGATTTTACAATTTTCATTGCAATCTATACCACCGCCGTATTACAACTCGTTATCTCCCTTGATAAAATTGTATCACATATACTCAATCCGCAGGTGCTCATGCCTTAACAAATAGATATTACGTCACTAAAAACAAGTAAAACTTTTAAAATAAAAATTGATGTAATGTAATTGACTCTCGTAAAATATGATAGTTTTATAAAAATTTTCGAACATAATAAACGGCTTGGAACGGTTATGCCAAGGTACGTTAGCCGTCATAATAGCTAAATTATACTGATTTTGAGATAGGGTCCAAGAGAAGAAAGGTGAAGTATGCTTTTTTGAACAAGTTTATATTATTGCATTAGTCAGCGCCCTACATTGACAAAATCTGTAAACCGGATTGCTTTTAAAGAGTCAAAAGTAAGTTTTTTATTCGATTTGTTTTAATAATAACTATTACTTGTATACAGATATGTTGCTTTACTTATTTTACTGTAAGTTAAACGTTAGTAGTTAATTACCAACGAAACCGTAGATAATTTAGCTAATTGTAAGTCATAACGATGATTTGTTTTTAAAAGTGTGCGTTGGGTACGGTTGTGACATGTGATAGTGGGTTTTGTCTTTTTTGGGTAAAGATTAAACAGATACAAAAAAATCTAACTTAACCAACATTTTCAATAGCACCACTGGATATTTTAAACTTAAATGAAAAATTGGTATAATTAAAAACTTGATTAAATAAACTTGATTACTTGTTTAAATTCAATACTCGGTATATTTATTCCCATATGTACAGAAAATTTACTAGTTCAATGATGAATATTTTTCGTTATTTAGTGAGTTAATTCTATTATCTTTAACGAACTTTATTTATGATTGAATGAACTATAAACTATAAATTAATAAAACCTTAAGTGAATAGTGGAAGATACTATATGCAGCAAATAGTATCTTCCACTATTCACTTAAGGTTTTATTAATTGAATTATTTTCTGAAATTGTATAAGCATATAATATGCTTATACAATTTCAGAAAATAATTTAATGCTAAAACACGAGAAAGATATATACATTGAAAAAAAATTTCACTTGAAAAAAATGACACACTAAAGCTGAATTCATTGGATGTGAATCAAAAATAAATTGCTGGTATTAATTTCCCATAATGATTTTAATTAACATTTGAAGTAAAAAACACTTTAATAGCGAAGTAACGAGAATTTGTAAAACAATGCGAGATATACAAATCAGAATGGCATGTTATTATTAACTATCAATTTCGATATTGCTGCACCTAATTGAATAATATTAGATAAAATCTAATAATAAAATTGTCAAATATGGATGGATCAACCGTTGGGTTACCATTTAAAAGTATGACCTAAGGAGAAGTTTGAGCCCAACAGCTTATAGGACGTAAGATCTTGATTGTTGCTATAATATTTTTTAATATCTGTTTTTTTTTAAAACTCGGTCTGTTTGTCACATCTCCAGTATGTCGTTGTATAGCATTTGAAGCCGTTATGTCAACAAAGCCCGCCTTATCATTCGTACAATTGTTATCATAGTTTAGGGCAATTTTCACTGTTGTAGATATGAATCAGTTTTCAGGCATTTAGCCGCTTATGGTGATTCATGTAACAGAAGAATTTCAAATAATTCAGGTCAACAAGAAAAATCTCGTTTGACTTCCTCTCTTTTCATTGAATTTTTGGATGATTCATACTACAATGAAATATTTTAAATATTTCGTACTTGAAAGCTTTTACGTCTAATTATGATTGATATTATGTAAGGAGCATTAATATAATTGTATTTGCAATTTTGAAAAATAATTTTACAATTGGCTAACTAAGCATTTTCAGGAAACTTTTGGAAATATTATAACTTACTTAAAAACTAATGAATATTTGAATAAAATTACAAATATATCAGTGATGTGTGTAATTTATAGACTTATTTGTTGAAGATATAATTTGTCAGTTTATTTGATTGTGCTTATTTAAACCAGCTTTTGTAGTGATATCCATATAAATTGGGAAATAAAGATCAAAATATCTGTCGACGTGCAAATAGCTCTTTCCGGCTTTGTTGCAATACGTTCAAATATATATCTTCATCATTAGGAAAGAAACAATTGGGCTACCTTCTAAAAAAATCTTTGTTTTATGATATTTGATTTTTTTGTATACTTGTTTCTCGATTGTCTTCTAATAAACAAAAATCAAAATATATAGATAGTTAGGATTACCTTCTCAAAAAAACATTGTTGTAGAAGTATAAGTTAGTTTTAATTGCTGCTCAAAGATGATTTTTTTAATAAATTTTATTGCAAGTCTGCAATAGTTAGTTAATTCTTATTATTTATTATCAAAATGATAAAACAATTGCATCTTTATTATATGATAATTTCGGCTTGGCCACAAAATCGTCTACTCTCTATTATTTAAGGGATTACACCATTTCGAAGTCCTTTCTAAAAAAATGTACTAATATACTAATTTCAACTTTTAAGGAAAAGACACGAGGTATTGTATGTTGAAAATATGCAAACGTACTACTTTTTAGTAAAGTGAGGTGTAACAAAAACGTAGATCGTTTCACTTTTATTAATTTATTTTATAAATTTATGACTGTCAGTCTTAAGTAATTTAATATAAAGCAAATTATTAGAGGAAATGACTAGAACCTTTAGGAAAACTACAAAACATTACTTTCTGCTGATATTTTTCAAATAAATAGATAATTTATTAAACTGCAACAAACATTAATTACCGAAACCTGTTAACGGTTTAAATCCTTTAAATAGTTAAATATAAAAAGCTTTAGCAATTTAAGAAGTTCTTAAACAATTTTTATAACAAAAATAGGAAGAAACGACTTTTCTGAGATTATCTGGTATTTTTCAAACGCTTTTTGAACTTTTAAATCGTTTTAGGATTTCTTCCTCATTTTTTACTATACAGAAAGTTCTTGGTGAAAATTCAAGATTTTACATTAAAGAACGTTTTTGATGGAAATACTCTTTTTTTCTCCCTTAGAAACATTCAGCAGTTTTCACGTGCTACAAATAAATAAATACCAGTAATAATTATTGAGTTGTTGAAGAGTTACTTGAAATATATTCTTATTTAGCTATATAAAAAATGAAACCACAATATCACAATATTATCTGACAAGGACGTAAACAAGATTTGACCAGAAATAGGCGAGCTACAATAACCTATATAATAGAATAAGCTAATATTACCATAACAAGGTTCTTAATTTGTTCATTTGCAATTTATATGTATTTGTACAGAGGAACTCACTTATTCTTCTAATCAATTTGACATAGTCTTTGACTTTTTTTCAACACATTTATAATAAATATGTTATGTGGTTCACTTCAAAATTAAAAAAAAAAATAGATTAAAAAAATGTTAGATTATCACATTTTGACTCACTTTACTCTCGTATATTAATTTCAGATTTCTTTATTGTATTCTGTTATTTGTTTGAATTACAAAATACGCAAACACATTTTCAATTTACAGAATTCTATGACTCACCAAATTGATTCTGAAAATTGTATGATTTGAACATTGGTCCTGTCCGCCCATTGTGTAAAATATTGAATCGCATCTCACATTATCCCATGCGATTTTTGTGTTATTCATGCAAAGAGAAAAACGAACAAGATTCGAAATGACTCACTGAGGGAATAAAATATTATATTATAGTTTACACAAGCGATTACGACCTCAGTAAGTTATCTATCGCTTATTTGCAAAGTTTATCTTTTGCAAATCATCATCGAAGGGGTGATAAGAATCCTAAGAAATATATTATTGAATAATAGTAAAATTTTGCATTTAGTTACAACTTTTAGATGTACAAAACTAATTTCACAAAACAATCCACAATCTCAATTATATTTTACGATTGGTGATATAGTCAGTAAATTAAAACAATGGTTTGATATTTTGTATTTAGCATAACTATAATGGATCTAAAAACTCATTGTTGTTTATTAAAAGTTTGTTGAAATAGGGTAGAGCGGGGCTTAAAGGTTCGTGGGTAAAAAGCTTCACCACCGATATTTCAAAAACAAGTAAATTTAAGAATTTTTTTAACAACAATGAAAGCAAAGGGAAAATGATGTATAACCAGCCATTACCTGGATTCATGCAATATCTCTATGAGGAGTCAAACGGCAATGTTTAAAAATTATGAACAATAGTACTTTCTTTCGTTGTTAGTGGCAAAGGTGTAATCAATAAAATATAGTAAATTCAAAAATAAATTAAGTTTAAAAATTGCAATTTTGCAAGAGATAAATTAAATAAATAAAAATTCCAACTCTGCTGATAAATATTTTTGACAAAATACCTGATCAGGATTATATGCAGTGTTATCTCTGTAGAAAATGCATCCATAAAATTTAAATTTTGCATTGGTTGAATAATGTAGCTATTAATTTGTAAAATCCCTTTAAAATTAATAATAAGACATTGGATTTGTTCGTCTTCTGGTTGCCCCATTTTACCCCGCCCATGGGGTAAAATGGACCAGGTGACAAATTATTGAATACCAGCAAAAACAAAACATTTTGCAATGATGTATTAGCTGGGAGTTTTATTCAACATAGTCAGATAGTTTTTGTTTTATATGTGTTATTTGTTGTGATATAATTATTTTGGTTTTTAGAATGTAATTTGCTCAAAGTCAAATTGGACCTTCGTGCCCCACTCTACCCTATATAAAGTAGTTTAATTGTAAAAAATCATTAAAGTTTGGCGTAATAGGTATTTCTTATGTTATCTATGGTTTGTGTTGATAGTTGTATACATTTTTAATTGCTATTATTTCTTTAACATTATTATATAATATTTTTATATTATATTATTTATATTTATATTATTTTTATATTATAATTTGTACTTGTTCTAAACAAGAGCAAATCGAGACGAGAAACGTGTAAATGATTATTAAAAAAAACATAATTTAAAAAAGTATTTTTTACAATAATACATTAACTTAGCTGCTGACTGTTAAAAAAAATATTTGTTTTTGACTATACTTTTCACTACCTAAAAATATTACATATGTTTAAATTTAGTGTTATACTCTACTAATTGAATCCAAGTAATTGCTAATTGAAACGTTAAATAATCATATGAGCTTGGGAAATTAAATATAGTATATTGAAAATTTTAATAATATTTCTTATTCGATATCTCTGATAATCGATATTAGTAATTACTACTCTGTAACCATAGTAAAATAATAACCATACAACTTGGTTTATCAATGATTTTAAAGCAAGACTGGCGGTTTCAAAAAAATCATGTAATTTTGGTTCCAGTTTTGTTGTAATGTTTTTATTTCCAACACTGATCAAAAATTCCAAAATTATGTCTTAATGCATAAAATTATACACCACTAGTTCCATCTCTTGAAAATATTTTTTCTGTACATTTCAGGCATTTTCCTCGTAGTTTGTAGTATTTTAGTGTCAGTATATACCCAAGAAAATACACAGAAAAGAGTGCCCGCTTCTTTGGTAGAATGTTACACAAATCCCAAACTTCTGGATCGAGACAACAGACTGCCTGCAACTTTAACAACACTGATAGATCTTATAAGAAAAGTTGAAAGTGATAAACAAACCAGGCTCAGTTTGAGAGAACTTGTACTAGGATTATTATATAGGTGAGATTAAATATATTAAAAGGAGATATATATTTATTTTTTTACCAAAGTCATTTATACATAATTATAGATACTATAAAAAGACGCATATCTTTGCAAAGAATTACATATATTAGTGCTATATTAATAAAATTATAAATGCAGCTGAAAATATGTCAAGAAATCATAATAAAATTTTAATCCTAAATGATTTGAAAAAGAAACTAAAATTTAATTTTCATACTTTGATGTAAGGAATATTTGATATAAATTTATGTTTGGCTTCACTGAGAATAATCAAAAATCTTTTTTTAGATAGTGTAAAAATATGTCTAAAAATTATCAACCATTAATTTTGAGACTATATGCCAAAACATTATTTGATAATTATAACCGAACTCAAAAACAACGGTGATTGATAACTTTATCGATATCAAATCATTATCTTTTGTTTTGTATTAATATCATTAGTCACATACAATTGTGAAATCAATTATTTTTGCTCAAGTGTCTGCAAAATATATTATATAGAGACAAATATAGAGTATCTATATTGATCATATTTAAATTACGCATAATATTATTCATTAGGAATGATTTGATCAGATCATACTCACTTTAAAACATTTTTTCATCCGTCTTAAATAAAACAATTTCGATGTTTTGCATATTCTTGATTATAGATATTCACTTTATTTTTTATGACACACCAATTTTTGCAAAATATATTATAGACAAATATAGAGTATCTATATTGATCATATTTAAATTACGCATAATATTATTCATTAGAAATGATTTGATCAAATCGTACTCACTTGAAAAAACATGTTTTCATGCGTCTTATTAACAATAAAACAATTTCGATGTTTTGCATATTTTTCATTATAGATATTCATTTTATTTTTTATGACTCACCAATTTTTGCAAAATATATTATAGGCAAATATGGAGTGTCTATATTGATCATATTTAAATTACACATAATATTATTCATCAGGAATGATTTGATCAGATCATACTCACTTAAAAACATGTTTTCATGCGTTTGCTTAATAAAACAATTTCGATGTTTTGCATATTCTTGATTATAGATATTCACTTTATTTTTTATGACTCACCAATTTTTGTAAATATGCTACAGATTCAAAGTAGACGGTATCAAAAAAGCCGAAGGTGTTGCTCCTTCCAGTGCTGTAATTCCTTTCAGTACAACAGGCCAGCAGTTTGAGAAACATGCTCTGATTTTTTCAAGACTTCTCCCAAATAGTGGCAAGCCTTTTCCTAATAATACTCTCACTGACATAGAAAGGGTAAGACAATTGTGTAAAAAGTAAAACGTTTACATAGTAAAATAAATCAACTGGTTAGTAATTACTTGTAATCCATTTACGCATGGTTTCTAAATATTTCAAGAAATAGGATCTTCAACTACTCACTGACAATTGTCGGATGATATGTATTTTTTCTATCGTCTCCAGTTCTTTAGCAAATATTTCAAATGATTTTCAAAAAAATCAACTAAGTACGTAGCATAGTTAGTAATATTTTTGAAATATAAAAAAGTAACCATATTCTGTTATGCTCGACGTCCAATCTAATCTAATCAAATGCTCTAAATTTCAAGTGATGGCAACGAAGTACGGTGAATCTAACTATAAGTAAATAAAATGTTTGCAAGAGGTAGAAGCTTTTTTTATATGACTAAGTAGATGCCGAAGATGAACATCTAGACAAAGATATTGTCGATGATGTAAAAAAAATGATTTCGAAAATCGTCAAATTCCGAAGCTGCGGATGATCTTGACATATTGATTAGGGATTTTTAGGCTTATTGGCCGATTCTGCCGCACAAAAGACCAATGTTATTGCAAGATTATGCTACGCTTCAACTTCCATACATTATGGTACTGAATCATACTGAATACTGTCAAAACGTCATGTATTTGCTGTGCATTTAGGCGTTTTACACATGATGTTATGAAGCTGGGCTAGAAAGACCCTGTTATCTAAGACCGGTTTTTAGACATTTGTGCGGTTTCTAGGTTAGATTTTCTATCTGACAACCTGAAAAAACAGCAACCACATGGCTTTTGTCAATATTCAATATGAAAAGTTCTTCATAACATAGCCTTGCCATAACATTACTCTGTTGTGCGGGAGAATCGGTCCATTAGATTGCTCTCCCATTATACCGAAAGGATGCCAAAATTTTCAAATAATTTTTTGTTTCATTATATTAATTTATTTAGATACTTATAACAAAATCTTCCACATTTCTTGTATCAGTCACCTATATTTTTCTTTATATGTATAAGGAAATATATATTAGCATTTTTTGTATATATATATATTTGCTCTTTTCACAGTGTTCCTTACATTTTATGCTCTCGTCATCTATTGAAACAGAAGTTCGAGGAGATGAAGGTTCCAGATGTGGACAACTTGCTCCCTATAGATCGATAAGAATTCCACGAAAAGTGTAAGTATAACTTATAATGTTAGTTAGTATTAAATGTATGTATAAGTGATTGGGGTAAAAAAATTTTGTTCGTAAATTTTCATTATTGCAATCGCGTCCGAAAGCTTAATCATTGTGAAATAATTGCATGACCACCATTTCACATCATTAGTTCAGATTTTTAATAAAATGATATTGTTGGTAGATATATGACACTAGGCATTGCCAATATTTCAAAAATCGAGTTTTAAACTGTATTTGGTGTGATTCATAATTTTTAAGCATAACTAATTTGTTTTTTATACCAAAATTGTATTTGAAACTTACTTATTGTTAGTACTGTTAAGATTATTTGAAAACTTATTTTCCTGTTCTTTTTTTAGATCAAGCAGCAATCGCCACTCTCGAGAAAATATCGAATACGAGGAATTTGGAAATAATAATCAAATTAGTCAATGTCCTGTTGAATCTGGTGTCATAAGAACAAAGTAAGTAAACCAATAAATATTTTATTAAGGGGGTATTATACTGTAGAATTTTGAAAAAATCGAAAAATTTGTTTTTTCATATTTTCAAAGTTTAGTTATTCAAAAATATGTCACTAAAAAGATTTTTCAAAGTTACTATTATTTCCTAAGTTATAGCCGTTTTAGTGACGTACCTCGGTTCGAGTCCGACTTGTTTCAAAATTTTGAACTCGTTTTTCTCGGAACTACTTTTTTCGAGCTGGCGGTAAGGATATCTCGAGTTCTAATGAACCGATTTACTTCAAATTTGGAGAGGATCTTCTCTATACATCGCTTTATCGTATGGTCCTTGCACAAAACTATAACTTTTCATTTAGTATTTTTAAAAAAATTCGGAATTGTTAAAAAAACATGAAAAAAAATTTTTTCTTTGCGACCCCATTTATGATTGCGTGTTTTTTGATGACCCCATACATTTAAAAAAAATATATTTTTTGGTAACAATATACATATACAGATATATATAAAAATATATAATTTTAGAATTTGTTGTAATTTGTTGTATAACCTAGACGTGATGTTCTAAAATGATATATAATATTTGACATTGAAATTTTTTGCGACTTGCGAATTTTCCTACGCAACCCATTAAGAAGCCCTGCTCTAGAGTACTATCGGTCAAAATGAAAAAAAAAACACAAAATTTAAACCTTTATACAATTTAACTTGAAATCTATTTTGCAAATAAGGACTTACAACAAAAGATGTGCCATTTTTAAAAATAATTATAAAATTAATAAATTTTTCATAAATAAGTTACTAATATGAACATATAATATTTATTTATCTTTTATATTTTATTGTACTTAATAAACATGTGTTTGTTTTCTGGCCTTCATTTCCAAAAGCAAAAATTAAGAATAGTTTTTCAATTTTATTAAATTGACTGATATATTAAGGTGGGGTTCAGTTTCTGCTGGTGTTTTGCTCTCGGGAATAGCAGCTGGTTTGGAAAGGCAGCAGGTTACGGTTAGAAATGTGTTAGCAGCTTCCTCGAACCCAAATGCTCGGAATGGAGCAGGAAATCCTACAGTAATTACTGCAACGTCAATCGATAATTTATTAGCAGCGACCTTAGTCGGTAAGCAATATTTA
>NW_020538040.1:42417387-42486949 GCF_003426905.1 Ctenocephalides felis | reverse complement strand
CAATAAACTTATGTTTCATACACGGCGCAATTGCTACATTTGTTTTATTATTTTCATTATAATTATTTACCGGGGACAGGGTAAAATATTCTTTTGGTTCAGACATTTTTCATTAAATCAAGATTTGTACTACCATGTTACTTTAAAATGTTCATTTATCTATACCGAATTTCTTGTTGATATCGTTGCGCATACAACGTTGATGTCAGTACGCATACAACGACAGATCTCTATTCACATACACGACGACTAATCACGATCGACCCGTATAGAAATGATCTCATCGAGAACCAATGACGAACAGTTCAGGCGTAACGGACCTTCGTTTTTCGCATTTGTACGGATTTACACCCTAGTCGCGCCTAAAGAAGTTTTACTTCAAAAAGTGTTGTAGGAAAGAGGAATCATTTATTTGTGATGCTATGGACCTGCCTTCGGGCAAACACTATTTATTATTTTTACATATGATTTGAGACTTACACTGGAAGTTCAACTTGTCTTGAATAGCACACATTCAGTGTACCGTATCCTTGGCCTTGAACTCTTATTTTTCTATTCTCATTACCATAGAAATAATTTGCATGAACTCGATAAAAGTTGATTCCCTCAGGTTCCACATTATCCTCAAACATAACATTTTCTCTATTTTCTCCTTGTTCCCATTTTGCATCACAATTGAAATTAATCACACGTCTGGGAACTATAATAAATTATATACAGTAAAAACTAAAATGGAGTCACCGTGTTCCTAGTAAAGCACTAAATAAGGAATATTTGCATCTTAAAGTTTAATCTAAGCAGTATTTTGAAGAACAAATTATAAAAATTTTTCTCTTTTTAAAGGATAAATCATAAATATTATTTGTTTCTTAAAGTGATGCAGTTTTAGCATATTATTGATGACCATCTTCAAATAGCATGTAATGATCATTAAATTGGAAGGTACTAAGAAATACAGAAACTGGCGTTTTAATAAAACATGAACAAATACTGGAAAACAAAACTTACTTTGTCTCATCCTTTCTAATATTGCAACAACGGATGGAGGAGTTTGATGGCTTCCACTAACTGATATTGGGAATAAGTCTTTTGTACTGTCTTTAACGAAAGTAGTAAATCTATCCAAAGAACTAGGAGATAAAACCAAAAATCGCAAATCTAAAAAATATGTTCAAAATTATTATATTTTAAAACACAATTGAAAATTGAATAGATTTAAGATGTATATATAGTTACCAGGAGATTCTTCATTGATTTTCCTCATGTGCTCTTCAGAAAAGTTTACATCAGCTTCACTCAAAGTTGCAGAATTTGCGATCAGTATTATAATTTGAGATCGTCCACCTGCTATTTTTGCTTTATGTTCATATTCCATAGAATCATAAAGTACTGGTTCCAAATTTGTTAAAATTCTCTGGATATCAAATCCAGCTGGGTCTAAAAAATAATTTAAATAATATTGATAACATAAGAGTAAAATATAAGTACATAACGTCTTGAAAGGTAATATAAAATCTATAATTATACTTACGTCTCTGATAAGTGGTTTCATTAAATTGTGCATGAAAATCGGCTGAATAATGAGTTGTGTTGACAATGATAGAAAGATCTTTGGCGTTCATAACTTTTACACTTGAACCAAATTCTCTTGCTTCAATACCATCAACCAGGAGTCTACAAGAAAGAAAAGCCTGTTTTTAGAAACGACTAATGATCATAAAATAGAATCATTAAACTTACGATAAAATTTGCACTATATCACGATAGGGCCAGGATGTGTCTAAAACTATGAGAAGCTCGGTGGAGATTCCTATATTTCTTATTTCTCCTCCAGTTACAGGATTAATCGCTCCGCATGTCAAATCATTCAAACTGCCGGCTGAAAATGAAATATAAATGGTAATATCTATTCCCATATAACAAGACATTAATATTTATTGGACGTGAATGTGATCTAGAATTACAAAAGCATGTGATTAATTTTAACTTGGATGTCGTGAATGCAAAAAATATAAATGTAGTCACTTCAATAATATTGTCTGTACTTATATATTTAGTTTTATAAAATATTTGATCAAATAATAAAAATTCAAATTTTATTTTATTTAGATTAGGCTAAACCAGAAAATAGCGACCCATATTTGACGAGATGCCTAAGAGTACACATTACAAAATATACAATACTTATTTACATCAATATTTTTGTACTAATAGTAAATTAACCATAAATTTTCAAAAAATTAACCATAAATAGAAAAGTGTGTGATACTGTAATAGTATAATATACTTACGAACGTATGATATTAATCTGTCGGCAGCTCTTTGAGCACATTCTTGAATTCTTTCTGGTAGCAAGGATGCTGTAAGTGTTATTTCTTTTTCTAAAACTGTTGCAAAACTGACAGATTGAGATCTCAGAATATCAGTCTTTGCATATTTGGGAAATAATTCGCGCCTGTAGCATGCCTTTTCTTCTCCGGAAAATACTCCGCGCTAAAATAATAATAATAATAAATATATTTTTATATTCTTATTTATATTTTTGTTAATATTAGAACTAGATGAATTAAAGTGGCTTGCTAATGAAAAACGTGTATTTGCTATTAAATGATAAATATACGCCAAAATAATCCAAAAACATTGGTATTGTTTGAAAAACTAATTTTGCCTAAACACTACTTTAAGCAATTTAGGCGTAAGTGAGATTTACGCCTTTATGTTTCAAAATTGAAAAAATTCATCATTTGCTAGCACTGTACAGATGTATTAATTAATTCTGGTACAAATGCGGTTCGTATATACAAAGCACATTCGCATTTTTCTTTAATAATCACCCTATAATTAATTTACGATCTAAATCTTTCTAACTATAATCCATTTTAAACTTACTTCACTATAGTACATGTCCAAAACCTGAGACAATTTCAAAGTATTGGCACTTGAACTCCAAGATTTGATATTTTCACCAATAATAAGACCATCCAGTCCTCCCCGTATTTCAGCATCCGTCATTTCAGATGGTTCTTGCTTGCTCAAGAAGTACCAACGAGGTACACTGGTAGAATTCCAAGCACCAGGAGCTCCAATTTCGATATTACCATCTTTATGAGCTTGGAACAACGCTGCCTCAGCAATATCACCTAAATAATAAAACATTTCACATATTACAAGATCACTCATTATTATATTATATTTTCATAAAGTAATTGAAGTCGCTAATTAGTTAACGATTCCATTGTTATGATATTTTTTTGAAATCTGTATAGATAAGCATCATAACATAATGCGTATATATAATTTATATACATCTATGTGTGTCAATGGGACTCGACCATTTTATTAGCATAAACACTATGGAGATCTCCTTATTTTAGGGACCATTAATTGACTATTTATGGTGCGAAGAGTGCAAAAATTTTTTCATAGAACATATACATATCATATTGATTATGGCAACAAAAATTTAAACTAGTGGGGCGCATGGCATCGTGCCTTAAGGCAAATTGCTGGAACTTCCCGTACCAAAAATTATTTTTTTTAAAATGATTAACATTTTTCATGCGTCTCCGTCTAACGTATAAACATTGGTACGGAACCCATAGGAATGTAAACAAAATTTATACTTATTATTAAAATCTTTATAAAATATCTGATAATTTGATGTGCATATGTCTAATGATCATTTTTGACCGCCAAATAGCACTTTTTTTACTATTTTTACTAGATCTTCAAAACCGCTAGACCTGTCTTCATAAAAATTTGATCAGTTCTTTATCTTGTTAATACAAGTAAAATGTTTTTCGAATTATTCAAATTGGACGCTACGTTCTCTTAAAAACTGAGTTACCGTTTTTGGCACTTTTTGCCCCATATCTTTGGAACGGCTAGACTTGCCTTTGCCAAAAACTAATCAGCACGTCTCCTTATCAATACAAATCGAATGTTTTTTGAATTATTCAAATCGCTTCATCCGTATTCCCGAAATCGTCGATGAAAATTTGTATCCAAACACACATAGACACTCGCACACACACACACGCACGCACACCATACATTCATTTTTTCTAAGGTATGCCAAAATGTTTAGAAGTTCTTAATACGTAAAGATATATACAAAATTTCATTTTCGATTTTTTTGCAATTACTATAACTTGCCTTATGAGAAGTTAATTATAGAACTAGGATAACGTATTACTATGTATTTTAACTTCCCGTAGAATTAGTTATAGTTATCGCAAAAAAAAACAAAAATTAAAACTTTTGCATATCTTCATGCTTTAAGGCCTTCTAAACATTTTAGTATACCTCGATATACGAGGTCTGTTCAAAAAGTACCCGGAATTTTCGTTTTTTCAAAAAAGTATTTATTTATTCGTCTACATTAATGTGGTCCCCTTCAAAGTAGTCCCCCCCAGATATAATACACTTATGCCAGCGTTTTTTCCAATTTTCGAAGCACCCTTGATATTCACTTTTTGATATGTCCTTGAGCACTCTCAGCGATTTTCTTCAATCGAGGAAAACCGCCGTCCTTTCATGGGTCTCTTCAACTTTGGGAATAGGAAAAAGTCACACGGAGCCATATCTGGTGAATTTTTGCACTTTGCAACACTTTATTTCATTTTTTACGCAAAATTTAATACAAATTCTTTGACTTTTCAATTCTTCCATTGTAAAAATCGCCGAGCTCAGAAAAACACGTCGAACCTTAGCGACTACCACAGACAAAGTAAACAGTGAATATAGCTGAAAATTTCATCATACTTTAGGGGCATGTATACCAACACAATAAAAAAAAAATTTTGACAATCAGACACTCCAGACCCGCGAAATTTAATTATTAGTAATTCCGGGTACTTTTTGAACACACCACGTATGTGTGTGTATATGTTTGGATACAATATTTCGTCCACGATTGCGGGCGCATGGAACAATCGATTTGAATGATCCAAAAACATTCGATTTGTTTTGACGGAGGTGATGTGACGATTTGATAAAGGCAGGTTCAGCAGTTTCAAAAGTACGGGGCTATAAGTGCAAAAAACGGAAGTTTTTGAGAAAACGGAGCATCCGATTAAGATAATACAAAAACATTTTACTAGTAAACAAAATTCAAATTATAAGATTGTTATAGATGTTAACAATATGCAAAATACTAAAAAATTAGATTTTGTTTTTTTTATTTCAATTTTTTTAGAACATTCAAAACATTGCAAAATTTTCAAAAATATAACATTTTTCAAAAATATCGAAAATAATTCGGATTTTAAAAATTCTAAAGCTCACTGATATGTACATATAATTGGAATAAAGAATTATAGCGTTGTAAATCTATTGTTTATTGTTTGTGTTTGGTTCGATCACTTTTTAGAAATATGAGAAAAGCAGTACTATGACGACAACGAAATATGTCTCATAAACCTTGGTGATGACTCCGATACAAATTAATATCATTGTAATATATATATATATATATATATATATATATATATATATATATAATGCTTACCGACTAAAGTCGCTGCTAATAAATTATCGATTGATGTTGCAATTACTGTAGGATTTCCTGCTCCGTCCCGAGCATTTGGGTTTGAGGAAGCTGCTAACACATTTCTAACCGTAACCTTCTGCCTTTCCAAACCAGCTGCTATTCCCGAGAGCAAAACACCAGCAGAAACTGAACCCCACCTTGAAATATCAGAGAATTTAATAAAATTGAAGAACTATTCTTAATTTTTGCTTTTGAAAATGAAAGCCTTTGTTAGTTAGTACAATAAAGTAAAAAAAAATATGTTTACACTAGTAACTCGTTTATAAATGTTTTATTTATTTTATTTTTATTTATTAACTTAATGAATCTTTTAAAAATGATACATACTTTATCGTAAGTGTATCGTTTTATTTGCAAAATAGATAAGTTGAATTGTATAAAGGTTTAAATTTTGTATGGATTTTTATTTTTATTTTCATTTTGACCCATGGTAATCTAGATTCTCTAAAATCCACAGTATCCCTAAATTTAAAACTCAAGTAGTATTGGTAATTAAATATTTTCGGGAGTTACGTTTATACCAAATTTCAACAACTAAACAATCTAAATTAACCATGATCACTTGAATTTTCGTTACCATATTATTCATTTCTAAGTGCATATCTATTTAACAAAATATTTATTTGTTTACTTACTTTGTTCTTATGACACCAGATTCAACTGGACATTGACTAATTTGATTATTATTTCCAAATTCCTCGTATTCGATATTTTCTCGAGAGTGGCGATTGCTGCTTGATCTAAAAAAGAAAAAAACATATAATGTTTTCAAATAATCTTATCAGTACTAAGGTAAAAATACAATTTTTATATTAGTATCAGGTTTTACTCTTTACTTGTACCTTATTCCAAAAATAAGGAACCTGATTTCTCATATTTAAATTTACATAATATCATTAATACAAATAAGTTTTGTTTAGAAATTATGAATAACATCAAATATATCAAATATATTCAGAGCTCGGTTTTTGAAATATTGCTAACGCCTATTATCATTATTTTATTAAAAATTTGAACTAATGATGTAAAATGGTGGTAATGCAATTATTCAATCCAAAACCAATTTCGAAAAAAGATTAAGCTCTCTGAGAAACCTATGAGGCGTGATCGTAATGATAAAAATTGAAAAACAAAATTATTTTGTCCCGATCACTTTTAGATGCATTTAATACTAACTTAAATTATAAATTATACTTACACTTTTCGTGGAATTCTTATCGATCTATAGGGAGCAAGTTGTCCACATCTGGAACCTTCATCTCCTCGAACTTCTGTTTCAATAGATGACGAGAGCATGAAATGTAAAGAACACTGTAAAAAGAGCAAATATATATGTATAAGAAAAATTATAGGTGACTGAAACAAGAAATGTAAAAAATATTTTATTATAAGTATCTAAATAAATTAATATAAAAAAGAAAATTTTTATTTGAAATTTTTGGCATCCTTTTAGTAATTTGGGACAGCAGTCTAATGGACCGATCCTCCCGCACAACATACTAATGTTATGGCAAGGTTATGTTATGAAGAACTTTCCATATTAAATATTGACAAAAACCATGTGGTTGCTGAGCAGTCAGGCGTTCTTTCAGGTTGTCAGATAGAAAACCTAACCTAGAAACCGCACAAATGTCTAAAAACCTATCTTAGATAACAGGGTCTTTCTGACCCAGCTTCATAACATCATGTGTAAAACGCTTGAATGCACAGCAATTACATGACGCTTTGACAGTATTCAGTATGATTCATTACCATAATGTATAGAAGTTGGAGCGTAACATAATCTTGCAATAACATTGTTCTGTTGTGCGACAGAATCGGTCAATAAGCCTAAAAACCCTCAATCAATATGTCAAGATCATCCGCAGCTTCTGCTATAGAACTTCGATGATTTTCGAAATCATTTTTTTTACATCATCAACAATATATTTGTCTAGATGTTCATCTTCGGCATCTACTTAGTCATATAAAAAAAGCTTCTACCTCTTGCAAACATTTTATTTACTTATAGTTAGATTCACCGTACTTCATTGCCATCACTTGAAATTTAGAGCATTTGATTAGATTAGATTGGACGTCGAGCATAACAGAATATGGTTACTTTTTTATATTTCAAAAATATTACTAACTATGCTATGTACTTAATTAGAATTAGTTAGTTTTTTAACAAGTAAAATATTTGCTGAAGAACTGAAGACGATAGAAAAATACAAATCATCTGACAATTGCCAGTGATTAATTGAAGGTCCTATCTCTTGAAATATATAGGAATCATCCCTCATTGGATTGCAAGTAATAAATCAGTGTATTTATTTCATAAATTTCATAAATGCAAAAGTTTTACTTTTTATACAATTGTCTTACCCTTTCTATATCAGTAAGAGTATCATTAGGAAAAGGCTTGCCACTATTTGGGAGAAGTCTTGAAAAAATCAGAGCATGTTTTTCAAACTGCTGGCCTGTTGTACTATAAGGAATAACAGCACTGGAAGGAGCAACACCTTCGGCTTTTTTGATACCGTCAACTTTGAATCTGTAACATATTTACAAAAATCGGTGAGTCATAAAAAATAAAGTGAATATCTATAATCAAGAATTTGCAAAACATCGAAATTGTTTTATTAAGAAGACGCATGAAAACATGTGTTTAAGTGAGTATGATCTGATCAAATTATTCCTAATGAATAATATTATGCGTAATTTAAATATGATCAATATAGTAGATACTCTATATTTGTCTATAATATATTTTGCAAAAATTGGTGAGTCATAAAAAATAAAGGTAATATCTATAGTGAAGAATATGCAAAACATCGAAATTGTTTTATTAATAAGACGCATGAAAACATGTTTTTTCAAGTGAGTACGATTTGATCAAATCATTTCTAATGAATAATATTATGCGTAATTTAAATATGATCAATATAGATACTCTATATTTGTCTATAATATATTTTGCAAAAATTGGTGTGTCATAAAAAATAAAGTGAATATCTATAATCAAGAATATGCAAAACATCGAAATTGTTTTATTTAAGACGGATGAAAAAATGTTTTTAAGTGAGTATGATCTGATCAAATCATTCCTAATGAATAATATTATGCGTAATTTAAATATGATCAATATAGATACTCTATATTTGTCTCTATATAATATATTTTGCAGACACTTGAGCAAAAATAATTGATTTCACAATTGTATGTGACTAATGATATTGATACAAAACAAAAGATAATGATTTGATATCGATAAAGTTATCAATCACCGTTGTTTTTGAGTTCGGTTATAATTATCAAATAATGTTTTGGCATATAGTCTCAAAATTAATGGTTGATAATTTTTAGACAGATTTTTACACGTATCTAAAAAAAGATTATTTTCAGTGGAGCCAAACATAGATTTATATCAAATATTCCTTACTTACATCAATGTATGAAAATTAAAATTTAGTTTTTTTCAAATTTTTTAGGATTAAAATTTTATTATGATTTTTTGACAAAAAGCATATTTTCAGCTCCGTTGATAATTTTATTAATATAACACTAATATATGTAATTCTTTGCAAAGCTATGCGTCTTTTAAAAGTATCTATGATTATGTATAAATGATTTTGGTAAATAAATAAATATATAACTCCTTTTATTATATTTAATTTACCTATATAATAATCCTAGGACGAGTTCTCTCAAACTGAGCCTGGTTTGTTTATCACTTTCAACTTTTCTTATAAGGTCTATCAGTGTTGTTAAAGTTGCAGGCAGTCTGTTGTCTCGATCCAGAAGTTTGGGGTTTGTGTAACATTCTACCAAAGAAGCGGGTACCCTTTTCTGTGTATTTTCTTGGGCATATACTGACACTAAAATACTACAAACTACGAGGAAAATGCCTGAAATGTACAGAAAAAATATTTTTAAGAGATGAAAATAGTGGTGTGTGATTTTATGCATTATGACATAATTTTGGAATTCTTGATCAATGATGGAAATAAAAACAATGCAACAAAAATAAAACCAAAAAAAATTAATTTTAAGAAACCTGCAGTCTTGCTTTAAAATAACTGATGAACCAGATGAACCAAGTTATATGTTTACTATTTTAGCAGAGTAAGTACTACTAAGTTTGTAATGACTACTAATTTTCTATCAGAAATATCGAATAGGAAATATTAAAATTTTAATATACTATAATTTTC
Source organism: Ctenocephalides felis (assembly GCF_003426905.1). NCBI lineage: Eukaryota > Metazoa > Arthropoda > Insecta > Siphonaptera > Pulicidae > Ctenocephalides > Ctenocephalides felis. The sequence goes on along the minus strand of NW_020538040.1, from coordinate 42,477,205 downwards.
CAAGCTCATATGTTTATGTAACGTATCAATTAGCAATTACTTGGATTCAATTAATATAGTATAACACTAAAAAATATATGTAATATTTTTTCAGATAGTGAAAAATTTATAATTAAAAACAAATGCGTTTATCAACAGTCAGCAGCTAAGTTTTTAAATTAGTTAAAAATACTTTTTTAAATCCTCACGTTTTTAGTCTCAATTTGCTCTTGTTCAGTAGACAACTACAAAGTATAATAAAAATAATATAATGAATATTTAGATTAATCTATAAAAAATATTATACAATTATATATAAAAAATATAACAATTAATAATGCAAATTACAACGATTAAAAGTGTATGAAACTTTCAACATGAACAATACATAATATAAAGAGAACCCACACTTCAAACATTGATGATTTTTTATCATTAAAGCAATTTGCAAAGCAAAGGTCCAATTTGACTTTAGGCAATTATATCGTGAAAACCAAAATAATTGTATCACAACAAGTAACACATATCAAAGAAATAACTATCTGACTATGTTCAATAAAACTCCCAGCTAACTCATCATTCTAAAATGTTTTGTCTTTGTTGGTGTTCAAAAACATGTCACCTGGACCTTCTTAACCCATAAGCGGGGTGAAATGAGACAGCCAGTAGACGAACATATCCAACGTCTCATTATTAATTTTGAATGAATTTTACAAAAGAATAGCTACATTATTCAACCAATGCAAAATTTAAATTTTATAGATGCATTTTCTGCAGAGATAACACTGTATATAACACTGATCAGGCAATTTGTCAGAAAAATTTATCAATAGAGTTGAAATTTCTATTTCATTTATCTCTTGTAACATTGCTTTTTTAAAACTTAATTTACTTTTTTATTTACTATTTTTTATTGATTACATCTCTGCCAGGGTAAAGGTTCAGTTGGTTCTTTTTACCCCACCCACATATTATGTAAAAATACAGTTGAATCTAACTCAAAAAAATGCTTTACATCTTATAAAACAATTAAATAACGTATACTTAAAAATTATATTAAGGTCTCGTAAACTAAACAATAGAGCTCACAACTATAAAACTAATAACGAAAAGAAATATTTGTGCTAAGGATTTGGCGTTTTTCGACATCAACGTCATGAGAATCAAGGTGATGGCTGATTACGCGTAGTTTTTTCTCTATTTTCAAATATTGTTGTTAAAAAATTATCAACTTCACTCGTTTGAAATATCGGTGGTGAAGCTTTTTACTCTCAGATCTTCAAGTTCCGCTCTACCTTATTTAATTAAACTTTTAATAAACGAAAAACAGTTTGTCGATCCACTAGTTATACTACATACAAAGTATCAAACTACATATTTTGATTTACTGACTTATTGCTCTATCGAAAAATGCAGAATAAAATATCATAAATAGTGAAAAAAAAATGAGATTGTGTATTGTTTTGTGAAATTAGTTTTGTACGTCTAAAAGTTGTAACTAAATGCAAAATTTCAGTATTATTCAATAAAATATTTCTTAGGATTCTTATCACCCCTTCGATGATGATTTGCAAAAGATAAACTTTGCAAATAAGCGATAGATAACTTACTGAGGTCGTAATCGCTTGTGTAAACTATAATATAATATTTTATTCCCTCAGTGAGTCATTTCGACTCGTGGTCGTTTTTCTCTTTGTATGAATAACACAAAAATCGCATGCGATAATGTGAGATGCGATTCAATATTTTACACAATGGGCGGACAGGACCAATGTTCAAATCATACAATTTTCAGAATCAATTTGGTGAGTCATAGAATTCTGTAAATTGAAAATGTGTTTGCGTATTTTGTAATTCAAACAAATAACAGAATACAATAAATAAATCTGAAATTAATATACGAGAGTAAGTCAAAATGTGATAAACTAACATTTTTTTAATTTAATATTTTTAACTTCCCGTAGGGTAAGTTATAGTAATCGCAAAAAAATCGAAAATGAAAATTTTTATATATCACATTTTGTCTCTATTCAGTTAAAGCAGTACGATTGCTGTAAAAAAGTTCAGAATTGTCAAAATATGTCAAAATACAGAAAAAAGTAATTTTTTGTCAAAATAGTTTTTCAAAAATCTAATTTTTTCGAAATAATTTTTTTTCAAAAATGTTAATCGTTTTTAAAAAAACAATAATAATTTTTGGTAAGAGAAGTTCCAGCAATTTGCCTTAAGGCACGATGCCATGCGTTTTATTTTGAAGTGAACCACATAACATATTTATTATAAATGTGTTGAAAAAAAGTCAAAGACTATATCAAATTGATTAGAAGAATAAGTGAGTTCCTCTGTACAAATACAAATAAATTGAAAATGAACAAATTAAAAACTTTGTTTATGGTAATATTAGCTTATTCTATCATATAGGTTATTTTAGCTCGTCTATTTCTGGTCAAATCTTGTTTACGCCCTTGTCAGATAATATTTTAATGATTGTAATATTGTGGTTTTCTTTTTTATATAGCCAAATTAGGCTATATTTTAAGTAACTCTTCAACAATTCAATAACTATTGGTAGTAATTATTTATTTGTAGCTCGTGAAAAACCGCTGAATGTTTGTAAGGGAGAATAAAGGAGCATTTCCATCAAAACGTAGTTTTATTTTAAAATCTGATTTTTGTTCAAAACTATCCGTATGGTAAAAATGAGAAAAAAATCCTAAAACGATTTGAAAGTTCAAAATCAAAATTTTGAAATATATCAGATAACCTTAGCAAAGTCGTTTCTTCCCAATTTTTCATAAAAATTGTTTAAGTACTTCCCAAATCGCTAAAGCTTGCAATATGTAATTAATTCTAGGATTTAAATCTTTAACAGTCACTGGTTTCGGTAATTAACGTTTGTTGCAATTTAATAAATTATCTATTTTTTTTAAAAGTATCAGCAGAAAATTATGTTTTGTAGTTCTTGCAGAAGGTTCTAATCATTTCATCTAATAATTTGCTTTACACTAAATTACTCAAGACTATCAGTCAAAAATTGATAAAATAAAAGGGAAATAATCTACGTTTTTTTCTACATCTCACTCTACTAAAAAAAGTACATTTGCATATTTTCAACATACAATACCTCGTGTCTTTTCCTTAAAAGTTGAAATTAGTATATTAGTACATTTTTATGTAAGGACTTCGAAATGGTGTAATCCCTTAAATAATAGAGAGTAGACGATTTTGTGGCCAAACCGAAATTATCATATAATAAAGATGCAATTGTTTTATTATTTTGATAATAAATAATAAGAATTAACTAACTATTGCAGACTTGCAATAAAATTTATTTAAAAAAATATGTTTGAGCAGCAATTAAAACAAACTTATACTTGTCTTCAACAAAGTTTTTTAGAGAAGGTGATCTTAATTGTCTATATTTTGATTTTTGTTTATTAGAAGACAATCGAAATACAAGTATACGAACCAATAAAATATCAAAAGACAAAGATATTTTCAGAAGCTTGCCCCATTGTTTCTTTTAATGGTGAATATATATTTTAACTTATTGCAGCAATGTCGGAAAGAGATATTTGCACATTAAAACATATATTGATCTTTATTTCTCAATTAATGTGGATAAGACTGGTTCAAATAAGCACAATCAAATAAACTGACAATATCTTCAACAAATAAGTCTATAAATTATACACATCACTGATATATTTTTAATTTTATTTGAACATTTATTGATTTTTAAGTAAATTTTAAAATTTTCAAAAGTTTTCTATAAATGATTATTTAGCAAATAGAAAAATTATTTTACAAAATTGCAAATATAAGTATATTAATGCTCCATGCATAATATCAATCATAATTAGACGCAAAAGCTTTCAAGTACAAAATATTTAAAATATTTCATTGTAGTATGAATCATCCAAAAATTCAATGAAAAGAGAGGAAGTCAAACGAGATTTTTCTTGTTGACCTGAATTATTTGAAATTCTTCTGTTACATGAATCACCATAAGCGGCTAAATGCCTGAAAACTGATTCATATCTACAACAGTGAAAATTGCCCTAAACTATGATAACAATTGTACGAATGATAAGGCGGACTTTGTTGACATAACGGCTTCAAATGCCATACATGTTGGAGATGTGATAAACAGACCGAGTTTTTTTTAAAAAAAAAACAGATATTAAAAAATATTATAGCAACAATCAAGATCTTACGTCCTATAAGCTGTTGGGCTCAAACTTCTCCTTAGGTCATGTTTTTAGTTGGTAACCCAACGGTTGATCCATCCATATTTGATAATTTTATTATTATATTTTATCTAATAGGGCTGACTAATTATTCAATTTGGAGTAGCGAAACCTGGTAAGAGCTATTTTCACTTAACAAAAATTGATAGTAATATATTATAATAATAAAATAATAACATGCCATTCTGATCTCAAATTATTTCATAAACTCTCGTTTCTTCGTTATTGAAGAGTTTTTCACTTGAAATATTAAAATCATTATGACAAATCAATATCAGAAAATTTATTTTTGATTCACATACAATTGATTCAGTTTGAGTGTGGCATTTTATTTTTTCATATGAATTTTGTTTTAATGTATATATTTTTCTCGTGTTTTTAGCATTGAATTATTTTTTGAAATTGTATAAGCATATGTATCTGCCACTATTCACTTAAGGTTTTATTAATTTATAGTTTATAGTTCGTTTAAAGATAACGGAATTAACTCACTAAATAACGAAAAATATTCATCATTGAACTAGTAAATTTTCTGTGCATATGAGAATAAATATACCGTGTATTTGAATTAAACAAGTATTTAAGTTTATTTAATTAAGTTTTTATTTATTAACTTCCCGTAGGGTAAGTTATAGTAATCGCAAAAAAATCGAAAATGAAAATTTTTATATATCTTTACGTTCCAGAGGTTTCTGAATATTTTGGCATACCTTAGAAAAAATGGATGTATGTGTGTGTGTGTGTGTGTATGCATGTGTGTGTATGTGTGTGTGCGTGTGTGTGTGTGCGGATACAAATTTTCGTCGACGATTTCGGGAACACGGATGAAGCGATTTAAATAATTCAAAAAACATTAGATTCGTATTGATAAGGAGACGTGCTGATTAGTTTTTGGCGAAGGTAGGTCTAGCCGTTCCGAAGATATTAAGCAAAAAGTGCCAAAAACGGTAATTCAGTTTTTAAGAGAACGGAGCGTCCGATTTGAATAATTCAAAAAACATACGAAAACAGCAGGTCTAGCGGTTTCGGAGATCTAGTAAAAAAGGTAAAAAAAAATGACATCTGGCGGTCAAAAATGATCATTAGACATATGCACATCAAATTATCAGATACTTTATAGAGATTTTAACAATAAGTATAAATTTTGTTTACATTTCTATGGGTTCCGTACCAATGCTTATCCGTTAGACGGCGGCGCGGCGCTTACGCGCTTCGATTTTTCGTCTCTATGCAGTTAAAGCAGTACGATTGCTTTGAAAAAGTTCAGAATTTCCAAAATATTTCAAAATACACTTTTCTTCAAAAAGTATTTTTTTCAAAAAAAGTAAATTTTTGTCAAAAATTTATAGTTTCTCAAAAATCTATTTTTTAGAGTAATTTTTTTTCAAAAATGTTAATCTTTTTAAAAAAAAATAATTGTTGGTACGGGAAGTACCAGCAATTTGCCTTAAGGCACGATGCCATGCGCCCCACTAGTACCCATTCTTATTTAAGTTTAAAATATCCAGTGATGCTTTTGAAAATATTGGTTAAGTTAGATTTTTTTGATCTGTTTAATCTTCACCCGAAAAGGACAAGACCCACTACCACATGTCACAACCGTACCCAACGCAACTTTTAAAAACAAATCTTCGTTATGACTTAGCTGAGTTATCTACGGTTTTGCTTTTTTCTCTTGGACCCTATCTCAAAATCAGTATATTTTAGCTGTTATGACGACTACCGTACCCTGGCATAACCAATGCTTAATTCAAGTGAAAAACACGTTTTATTATATTTGAAATGAAGATTTCATAAAATTATCATATTTTTCGAGAGTGTTAAAGAATTTTCCGAACATTACATCAAGTTATTTTAAAAGTTTTACTTATTTTTAGTGACGTAATATCTATTTGTTAAGGCATGAGCACCTGCGGATTGAGTATATATGATACAATTTTATCAAGGTAGATAACGAGTTGTAATACGGCGGTATAGATTGCAATGAAAATTGTAAAATCTACGAGAATATTTCATATTTCAAGAAAATGATAAAGTTTACTACGTTAAGTTCACAGAATTCCATATAAACATTATCCTCCTGATTCCATATACAATGTGTATAACATACTTATTAAAAAATCATCATTATTGTAATAGTTTTTTTTTTAAATTTCATATATAGGACAGTTAAGATAAAGTATAATAAAATCTGATGAAAAAAAAAATTCATCTTCTTCTCATCTGTCAGGCAATAATTTTGTATAAAATACATAATTTCTTCATACGCATCCATAATTTTCTCATACAGGGTAGAGCGGGGCACAAAAGTCCAATTTGACTCGGAGCAATTATATTGTGAAAAGCAAACCAATTATGTCACAACAAATAACACATATCAAATAAACAACCTTATGTTCACAAAAACTACCAGCTAATTGAATATTGTAAAAAAATTTTTCTTTGCTATTTTTCATAAAAAATGTCACCTGGTTCATTTTACCCCATAGGCGAAATAAAATGAGACGGGCACGGGGCAAACAGGTCAAATATCTTATTTTTAATTTTATAAGAATTTGACGAAATAATAGCAGCATTATTCAACTAATGCAAAATATAAATTTCATGGATACATTTTTTACAGAGATATCACTGTATATAACCTTGATCTGGTATTTCGTCAAAAATAATCATCAAAAGAGTTAGTATAACTATTTAAATAAAAAAATACTCAGATTTCAAATTTGCCAAAAATATACGATTTGCCCTAAGAAATAACATTTATGTGAATGTGTAGCATTGTGGATTAATAACATTATTGCATTGTGGATTACTAACATTATTGCTAATAATTTATTTTGTATTTGTTTTGAGAATGTTCATAAATTTTTATGCAAATTTAAAATAAAAATTGTCATAATTAGTCAACAAATTTACACTAACTTCCCCAAAAAAGTTAAAAAAATATACATGAAAACGCGACTTGTTTTTTCAGGGTTGAGTATTTTTACATTCTATCATTAGACATAATTACTTAAATCAAAATTTCGTTTATATAAGAAATATGCCATCTATGGATTTATGGGTCAATTAATTTGGGAATTGGGCCACTAATGACGATATTTACAGAGGAATTAGATGGATCACAATTTCACATATCTACTCAAAAATTTAAATTGGAAGCAAATTGTGGTTCTATACTTTTTCCTTCAATAGAACTGTGTATTTGAAAAATAGAAAATATTAATTAAAAATATTTGCTCTTTTAAAACAGAACTCTATTTTACATACGATTTTCGAATTGCATGCCATTTATTTTTAGAACTCTGTACTTGTCAGAAATAACTATTGTGATACGAATTCATAGCAAAATGAGAACAATATTTTGGAATAAGGTAAGAATTTGATTCATTGGGTACCAAATTTTAATTTTGACGCATCTCTACTTGACCTACTTAGTAAAATTATTTCTTTGCTTCTATAAAGGATTTATGTCAACACTATCCAAACATACACAAATACACATGGAGGCAAGAACATTATATATTCAAAATATCCCAAAATCAATGAATTCAAAATGTAGAATCAGAAACTATACACAGTGTGAGATCTAGCTCGAACATGTTATTCAACTTGGATCAACTTATATTTTACCTTTTCCTAGCACAGAATTAGTTATCCACATTTTGTAGCACTTGAATTAAACAATTACAAATTATGCACATAGGACATTAATAATATATTGCGATTCTTTACAACACTGATCAAAGTATGAAATGATAAAACATTATTCTAGTTCAACCTGTATCATGAAACTAATGTGAATGATAAGATAACTAATAACCTGATAACCAAAACCAAGCCCAACGTGTAGTAAGTGAAGGCAAAAATTGTATTTCTGATACCAGACATTTTTTTAGGATTATGATTTGACTTGTAAAATGATGTGTAATAATGATAAGTGACAAACGATCACAAGAAATAAGTTTATTTTCTTGTTATTTAATTAGTCATTTCAGCTAAAATATGATCGATTTTGTTTTTTTTGAAGAGAGGTAATTTTGTAAAGAAATATTTTGACTGAACTAGAAAATCAGTGTCACCTCCATCAAGAGCCACAACACACGTTTATATTATTATAACTGTTTATACACTTAAAAAATATTGGAAGTAGTATTTAGTTAAACTTGTATTTAGACATAATAAAATCGAAAAATAAATTTCAAAATTTGCTCAGCTATTCCGTTATTAATAATTAATTCTTTTACGTACACAGGTTTTATCTTTTTAAAGTAGGAGTTAAAATAAAGTATAAGAAATTATACTAAATTTGAGTATTAATATGAATATTAATTTTACAATTTCAGTAAAAAAAAATTATACTAAAATTAAGTATTAATATAGAGCTTCTATTATATATTATACATATTAAAATTTATTAATATTAGTATATCAATATATTAACCCTTTCGACTCGGATGCCGCCGGCAAAATTCATATAAATCTCGATTTTAGCGAATGGAAAGAGTTAAAGAATACTATTTCTGTAAAAATGGTAAGATTATATTTTTTTGTAAATATTGGCTAATTTGTAATCATCGGTTAAATAGAAAGTTAAATAGAAAAAAAAATTAAAACAGGATTTGCAAATTACATAAATTCAGTACACTTAAAAAGACTTGAAGTTACAAGTTCGTAATTAAATTGAATTGCTTTTTTTTTAAATCGTTTATATTAAGAATAAATAAATTTAAAATAATTACTGTTATCACTCATATATTAAAACAAAAGCTTTGCTTCTTTAATTGGCCAGCTTAAAATAAAAGTGGGTGGAAATGTAGATCAGTTTAAAAAATAAGGCTAAAATGGTTTATGTACAATTTAGTATAAAATTGACTAGTGGTGAAAAATTGATAAACTATTTAAAAATATTTAATAATTAAATATTAAAATTTAAATATTTTATTTAGCCGATAATTACGAATTATTGGACGACATGTTTATTTACATAAACTATATGAATTTCTAGTGCTTAAGCAATTATAATTGTTTTTTATTTATAACAATACAACTTCGAGATAATTTTAAAAATAAAATATTGATATACTACCAACTTTTCTGAACTGTAAGGCAAAGTAAATAAGTAGCAAATTGATATGATAAATATAAACAAATGGTTTTGTTCATATTATTCCGTATATTATATATCTTTATATTTGTTAAATTTTTATTTAGTTTTGTTTATTTCTTTAAAAAATATACTTATGCCTAATGTCTAATTATGACATTAAATAGAAAAAATATTAAATTTTAAACCCTTTCCACTCGCAAATTGCGAGATTCATATGTATTTTGCCGCCCAAGCGGTGGGCATCCGAGTGGAAAGAGTTATATTTTATTAATGCTATAACTAAAAATATAAATTATAGCATTAAATAGGAAATGTTAGTATTAATTTTCAGAATATTTTATTGCCTGCCGGCTTAGATATGCAGTTTACGAGTATCACACACATGTCCTCGGTAGTATAGTGGTCAGTATCCCCGCCTGTCACGCGGGAGACCGGGGTTCGATTCCCCGCCGGGGAGGATATTTTTTATTTATATTTTTTGATAGAATTTGTTTTTTTATGTAAAATGAAACGACCTGTATTTTTTTTAACAATTCTTATAGCAATTTTATAACTTCTATAAACAAATTCATAATTCTATAAATTGAACTAGTGGGGTGTATGGCATGGTGCCTTAAGGCAAATTGCTGGAACTTCCCGTACCGTAACGAAATGTTTGAGGAATACTGAATGTTTTCAAATAGATTATTATAAATATTGTAACATTGTTTAATATTTATAATAATTATCTAAACTGAATTGCAAATTTAAAATTATTTGTTTAAGTTATATTAGAACTTTAGTCAGAATAAAAATAAAATCTGAATTATTTTCGATATACAAAATAAACTAAAAAAAAAAAATCCAAAATCAATTATTTTGTTAAGGCAAGCAGAACGTTCTTTGAATCATTTGAATCGGACGCTTAGTTCTCTCAAAAACTGCCATTTTTTACATATTTAGCTCCGTATCTTCGAAATGGCTGGGCGTGCGTTTGCCAAAAACTAATCACATCTTCTTCCAATCATTACTAATTGAATGTTTTTTAAATCATTCAAATCGGATACTTCGTTCTCTCAAAAAGTCGATTTCTATTTTTTGCACTCTTTGCTCCGTATCTCCGAAACGGCTGGACCTACCTTCGCCAAAAACTAATCAGCTCTTTTCCCTATCAATAGGAATCGAATGTTTTTTGAACCATTCAAATCGGTTGATCCGTGCGCCCGCAAACGTGACTGTAAATTTGTATCCATACATACACACACACACATCCATTTTTTCTGAGGTATGCCAAAATGTTCAGAAACCTTCAAAAAAAAAAAGAAATATGTAAAAAGTATGTTCTTCTTCGTATGTATTTTATTAAATTTTAATTAAAAATTTGCCCGAGGGCAAATTTCTGGAACTTTTCGTACCGTAACTTGAAATGTTCAAGAGCTCAGAAAAAAAAAACATTCATGGTGAGTATTTTGAATGTTTTTTTTTTGATTTTTGAAAATTTTTAAAAATTTAAGTATTGAAAAAATTGCCTGTTTTGAAAATACTAATATCTCTTGAAAAGTGTGTGATATCCATGATTTATACTGTCGAAAATATCTTTTATTTAAAAAAAAATTTTTGTATCTTCGAAACCGCAGAACCTGCCTTTGCAAAAATTCTTCATTATGATGCCAATACAAGTAAAAAGTTTTCTGAATCATTCAAATCGGATGCTCCGTTCTCCCAAAAACTTAATTGCCATTTTAATGCACTCTTTGCTTCGTATCAACAGGAATTGAGTTCTTTTTGAATAATTCAAATCTGTTAATCCGTGCTTCCGAAAACGTGGACGAAAGATTGTATCCATATATACGGACATATACACACATGCATTTTTTTTAGTTGTAAGGTATGTCAAAATGTTCAGAAACCAGTGAAGCGTAAAGAAAATTTTATTTTTGGGAAGTTTATAACGTAAATGTTATTAATAAAATATGTATATATAAAATATGAAAATTGTTTCATAATCTCTCATACCAGACACGTCTGTAATAGTGTAATAATATATAAATAATAAATAAAAAAAAAATATTAAAATTAAATATATTATTCCATATAAAAAAAAGGATTATTAAAATTTTATATAAAAGGTACTACCCAAAGCAGACCGACCCTGTAAGCTGAGATTATCAGCTCTAACTCGATTCAGGAAAGAATAGTGCGAAAGATTTTGCATTGCCATTGCACACCGCATTACCCAAAATGGGCTATTGAGTTGGAAACATATTTGAGATCTATACTTTCAAGTAAAAATGGACATGGCTGCTGCACGATGTTAGGTTGTTCAAAGCACGATGTTAGGGGTTCAAACTCACGACCCTGTGAGCTTAACCATTACACCACAAAAATTTTATATATAAATATATTATTTAATGAAAAAATATGAATATAAATTACTAAAAAAATTAATATTATTAATAAAAAAATTAGAATTATTAGAGAAATATTTTATTACATATAACTAGTGTGTTTGAGTCTACATGTAAGTGCATGTGCGGGCGTATGTATGTACGAGTGTATGTGTAGGTGCCCGTATGTGTGTTTGTATGTGCTTGTAAAAGCAGCATAGTTTAACATTATTATGTTTCATTACTATATAATTAACTGTATATAGCCAATTGACGTATAATAAATAAATAAATAAATAAATAAATAAATAATCTACAATTAAGAAATTTAGATTTAATTTTTGCAAGCGGGCGCAAAGAATTAAAATGCACGATCTATGAATTAAAATGCACGCTCTATTAAACTGCTAAATTTAGTTTATAGCATAAACAGAAAGGTTCTCAAATGTAATAAAATATGTTAATTAATTCAAATAATATATATGTATTTTATTTAGTATTAAAATATGTTTGTAAAACTACTTCGACGAGGATGGGATTCGAACCCACGCGTGCAGAGCACATTGGATTAGCAGTCCAACGCCTTAACCACTCGGCCACCTCGTCACACGGAAATCTGACTACACGAGGCATATAGGAGCTACGTGATCCTAACAAAATACGACTAAAATGCAACTATAGTCGAAAATTAATTAAATTTAATTATTATTATAGTTGCAAAATTAAAAGATTTTACTACTATATAAGAGTGGTTTAAATTGATTTGATACGATCCAAAATAAAAATTGTTGCACATAATTTTCTAGAATTAGTTTAAGTAAACAATTCAAAGAATCTATATGATAAAGGTAATGAAAAAATGTGTATATATAGCAGATAAGTTATCAAACTTATCAATCAACTTATCAATTGTGTGTTTTAATAAGAATATTGCGCATCATAATATTGTAGTGAATATTCGAACCTTTCAAATTAATTTTTCGTACTGCTAAAGAGATGACACAAGTATATGAAGTATATAAATTGTAATTTGTATCAGTTCAGAAAATGTGTATTGCCCGATGTGATAAAAAAAAACAAACTAAGAATCCGAACTAGTAGTGCACGGCATTGTGCCTTAAGGCTAATTATTGGAACTTACCGTACCAAAAGTAAGTTTTAAAAAAACTTTGCATTATTTTTATATTTTGATTTTTTATTGAAAATAACGGCTGGACGTTTTTTAACTTCCCGCAAGGCAAGTTATAGTAATCACAAAAAAATCCAAAATGAAAATTTTTATATATCTTTACGTTTCACAGGTTTCTGAACATTTTGGCATACCTCAGAAAAAATGGATGTGTGTGTGTGTAAGTATGTATGGATGAAATTTATTGTCCACGTTTTCGGGCGCGCAGATCAACCGATTAGAATGGTTCAAAAAACATTCGATTCCTATTGATAGAGAGATATGCTGATTAGTTTTTGGCAAAAGCAGGTCTAGCCGTTTCGAGATACGAAGCAAAGAATGCAGAAAATATAAATCGAGTTTTTGAGAGATCAGAGCATCGGATTTGAAAGATCCAAAATACATTCAATTCGTAATAACAGGGAGAAGTGGTGATTATTTTTGGCAAATGCAGGTCCAGCGGTTTCAGAGATACAGAGCTAAATGTGCAAAAAATGGCAGTTTTTGAGAGAACAAAAGGTCCGATTTGAATTATTCAAAGAATTTTCTGCTTGTTTTAACAAAATAATTGCTTTTGAAAAAAAAATTTTTGTTTCAATTTTTTTTCAAAAAATATTTTTTTTTGTATATCGAAAATAATTCAGATTTTAATTATAATTCTGACTTAAGTTCTAATATACTTTATAACAAGGAATTTCTTCTTTAAAGCTAGTTTCACGATTTTTCTTGGAGAAGACGTCTAAAAACCATATGAACTTGGCATTTTGCCTTAAGGAAATTTGCGTGGATTTTCCTAAACGTGTTAAAAATCGATAAGAATTGCATTTTAGCAACATTTAAAATTATTACTTCTAACTTGAACGATTTTTATCATTAAATCACATTTTGTAGGCCCATAACATTTTAGGATTTTTATCAAGACCATAAATTCTGGGGCACATCCTGTCATAAAATAGAAATGTTATGTTAACGCTTGTTATGGGTCTATCTTCGTATGAAATGGTAGTAAGAACTGTCAAAAACTATGTATTTGCTGTGCGATCACGCGTTTTACACATAAAACCTAACTTTACATATGTGTTAACAATAAGACATCAGAAAGATGCACTTATGAAAAAATTGTTATATGACGAGTGAAGCGCCTGATGGCACAGCAAATATATATTAACTTATTTTTTAACAGTTCTTACTACTAATTTATACGCAAATTGACCCATAACATAGCGTTACTATAATATTTCTATGTTATCGAAGAATTGGCTCCTTTATCGCTATGAAAATTTGCATTTAAATCGACAAAAAATTCAAACAATTGATTGCGGATAAATTAATCTGATCATCTGATCTGATTAATTTGATTGATATTTTTTGAAAAGTTCAGAATTTTTGACGAAAGGAGAATATTTCTTTAATACTGTAAGTTTCGTTTGAGTATAAAAATATTTAATATCACTTTTTTTATAAAGTCGTAAATTTTACCTTATCAATTTATCCTTTAGCTAGATCTAGTCCTTCTATGGTAAGAAAGTGGTTCAGCAACAACTGGTTCCGGTTTCGAGATCCTCCTCGGCCAGTCTTGATATCAAGCAGTAGTGATACCAGATTCTTAATTGAGATTGCAGATCTGAAAACGATAAAAAGTGAAAAGATCTTTTCGGATGCTTTACTGTAATATATAATCAGTTTTTGTAATAATACTAAGTTCATTGTTTTTAAAATTTCTTCGTTTACGAGCATTGTTGGTTGAGTGCACTCCAATATCTTTCAAGAAAAGATATGTCGAAGATTCAAGTAAACATTAAATTTTTATTACACATATTAATCTTTTCACAGTTAAAGTGTTCCTCTACAAAACCTCATGGTTTAAAGTTTATATTTGTAATTTCCAGCTCATTGGCCAGTAAGTATGTTACAGAACGAAATATTTGGGTTGGAAATACGATTGATAACGTATAAAATGGTACATTAACTTTTCGCACGCGAAATCCCATTTGATGCCTAATTGACATGCAATAATTTCGAATATTTTCGATTCGGATCATTAATTGAAAAAGTTCCTAAGACTTTGGGGAACTATTTATGAGCAAAACAAATACCTGTTCAAAACATTAAATTATAAATCTCTTATGAAAATAAGAGATAAATATCGTAATCGTATGTTGTAAAATTATTGTAAGCCAAAAAGATTGAGAAACACCTTGTTTATTGTGAATCAATAAACTAAATAAGTTATTATAAATAGTAATACGAAACAAAAAAAAAACTTGCAGGTCGTAGTTTGATAATTACAAGAAAACGGACGAGTCGATCTTTATTAACCCTCCGTCGGGCGCAGTCCAAGTATGTACAAAATCGGGCGCAGTGTATCTGTCAGATACAGGTTATAAATATATTGACAGGAGGCTTATAGTTTTATATATTTTTATTTAATTTGCGCTTTTACAATGCTAAATATGTATATTATGTGTAAACAAAAACAAAATATATATTAGATCAATATTATTTTTATAATATAGCAAAATATAAAAATCCGTACATGCGCTCAAAATGCTAGACGCACTAACCTTACTTTTTCTGAAATTAATAATTTAATTAATTATAAAAAAACAATTGCCAGATTTTGTTGGAATGTTTATACAAAGACTATATAAACAATTAGGACAGTAAAAACTTAGTGTTTTTTGTCATTTTGTACGTCAAATAGAATTTGGCTTAGTGCGTTTTTTTTAACAAAATTGCTACTAGCAAAATATGCGAAGTTCAAAGACAATATTATATGGACAAATAAATAGTAGACATAAAATAACGAGGCTACTGAGATATGGAGGTCTCGATGACATCAAATTATGGAGAAACATGCTAAAATGTTGGCCCTGTATCTGTCAGATCGGCTGCGCCCGACGGAGGGTTAAATAAAAACTAATCAATATGAATTCCACCAGGTGATAACACTCGAACGGTTTTTGAATTTCTAAATTTTAGAACTCTATTTAGAAATTTTTAAACTAAAGAAGTTGAGGTTAAAAATCGCAGACAATTTTTTTTGCATAATTCTGCTATTTATTTACGACTTGATGATTGTCTTGTAAAACTAATCAAGGAGAGTCCTCATCCAGTTTCTTCGAATAGGTTCTAAATAGTTCAAATCGATTCAGCCATAACATTGGTTATGGAAAATTTGGTTTTTCACAAAAAGTGAAAAATTTGGCTCACACACATACTTTTCAATTTGGGTATGAAAAACGATTTACAATGACTGACACAAAATTTAGTTATAATACAGATAACATAAATGTATAATGATATTTAATATAAACCAAATAAATCAGTTTGAAGTCGATTTTTTCTCCTATTAAACGTAAAAAGTTTTCGAATCATTTGTGCAATGGTAAAATGTTGAGAACACCAGTTATGAAAGTTTTTATATAACGTGGTTTAGTTTATAAAGGAAATTTATAATTATACTGAGTTTTGTCACGGCAGAAGTTCATTGAATTGACCCGATTGAATCTATTTCGGTTCATGTTAGTTTGAAGTGAATGCACAATATGAATGTTTTTATTCGCATCGATAAGTTCGAATCGAAAATAAAATATTCATTGACCTAGGGCGCCTAAACACAATATCTTTAAAGCAGGGGAATATGCCGTTTCATATTTTACGTACAAGATATAAATATAATTTTAGGATAATGTAAATTTGACTTATTTTAAATAACGGCCGGGTGGTTTGAGGGCCGATTTGGCCGTAAAATAAACCAATATTATTGCAAAGCTATGTTACGTAGCAGTTTTCATATAAAGTCCTACTAAAAACTGTGAATATGCTATGTATTTGCTGTGCAATCATGCGTTTTGCGCGTAAAATATAACTTCTCTCATATGTTCTTATGCCGCATTACAATAATGCACTTATTATAAGATTATTTTTTGACATTTGAGCGTTTTCTAGTTTAGGTTAGGTTTTCTATCTAAAACTTCTGACTGACTACACAGACGCATAATAAGTAGTTGCAAGTAGCATTTTACTCTAAGATAAGATGACCAGACGTCCCGGTTTGACCGGGAGATTCTCGGATTCTACCTTGTGCCCCGGGTTTTTCCCAAAAGCCATATTTGTCCCGAATTCAAATCCTTTGTCCCAGATTGTTACAGCGTCTCTAAAACTGTAAGATATATTAACCAAAAATATGAGAACTAACAAACAAGTGCTATTTTTAAAAAAAAATAATTTTGAAGAAAATTAAATAGAATTCTATACAAGACTCACAAGCGAAGAAAACACATAGATGGATTAATTTAAGATGAAATATCATAGATAAAAAAAAATTACATATAATCGAATATCAGGAATATCAGGAATCCTGTTATGATTCAACAAATATTGCATGCTAATCGGCTCATACAATTCTAAATCACTTATTAATATTTGTGACTGTTTAGGAGTAGTATAAAACTTTTTTTTATCACACTGTTATAATATTGTGTGTGTAAATAATTTTAATTTATATAGTCATAGTAAAATAATTAAAAGTGAAATTCTTTTGAAATTTGATCAAAACCGCTGGACTTTGCCTTAGCAAAAATGTAATCAAATGAAACTTTAATAACATTTGAATGAAGATTCCGTAAATGTTCTCTAAAACTTTATTTTCAGCGTTTTTGCTCGGT
Source organism: Ctenocephalides felis (assembly GCF_003426905.1). Classification (NCBI taxonomy): domain Eukaryota; kingdom Metazoa; phylum Arthropoda; class Insecta; order Siphonaptera; family Pulicidae; genus Ctenocephalides; species Ctenocephalides felis. The sequence continues at coordinate 42,459,662 of NW_020538040.1, read as the reverse complement.
GTCTTCAAAACTGGTTGTCCTAAAACTAATCGTCTCTCCATCAAACCAAAAACATCAATGAAAATTTTTATCCATATTTGAATACACAAACACATACATCAATTTTTTTCTAATGTATGCCAAAATATGAAACGTTAAAATATAAAAAAATTTCATTTTTGTTAATAAATGTATTTAATATAAATTAAAAATTAAAGACTTTTGACATAAACTTAAAAAAAAGAAAAGAATTCTTGAGCAAAGAGCCCGTCGTTGTGTTGCCAGAATCAAGGTAAAATATTCTTTTGAAGTAAAATGCTATTTACAACTATTTATTTTATATTATCATAGTCTCAAAATATTCTAAATATCTTGGGTACGTTCTGTTTTATTTTTCAAAAATGGTAATCTAAATAGTCAATGGTTAAAGATTTATACGCATGACGATTATACTCGTCAAGACACAAAATTCTGCCACTTCTCCATGGCAAGTATATCAACATATTAGTTAAATAAGATGGCAAAAACGTGGATTAGCAAGTTAAAGGATCTCAACATCGCCCAGCTCAATATAAAGCAGTATGACATCAAATTTTCACACGAGGTTTTGCATCCCAAATATAATCTCAAGTAAAAATCGCCTTTCGTGCGTATTGCTTTAACACACACACGCCAACATAAAAATAAGTGGTTGACCATTGGGTTGCTCTATCAAAACAAATACTAGCTTTCACTAGTTTACTCCTTAGAATGGTCATAGAGCACGTAGTTGTGATTGCTGTTAATTTTTTTTTAAAGTAATTGCGCCATATTGTCCGTTGTCTATTACTCCACCTGATGATGCGTTTGTTATCGTTCACAGGTTTGTGTTAATTTTTCGACACGAATAATGTTTTTGTCGGAGTGCAATATACGTATCGTGGATGTAAATTTCGTATGCATATAGCCACATTATTTTCCATCTATACGGCCCGTCAGACTGATATTAATTGTGGTTTTATTATTATGCAGCAGGCATCGCATTGTGCGTCTGTATTTTATCGCGATAGTAATGTCGCACATTTCCGCTGTCACTTCCTTTTTAATATCTATTTGATGTTTTGCCTTTTGTTATGCTTTTTGTGTCAACAATTGAACTAGAGACAAAGATATATTATGAAAATTAACCGTTTTTGCCGTAAATTAGACCAATGTCTCATACAAAATGGTACTAAATTCTGTCAAAATGTCATGTGGTTTTTGTGCCGTCAGGCGTTTTAGATAGAAAACCTAACCTAGAAAACGCACAATCTTATCGTAACTGCATCTTTGTGATTTAGCATAATAACATATGATTGCGGTTGCATTTTGCGTAAAGCGCCTGGTCGCACAGCGAATACATGAGTATTTAGTACCATTTTATATGAAATACGCTACGTAACATAGCCTTCCATAACATTGGTCTATTTTACGACAGAATAGGTTTCTTAATATTATTGAAACCAAATTGTAGCATGTGGGAGTAAGGCAGTAATTGTAAAATATCGAATAATATTCCACAATAATTATGAATTTGACATTAAACATATCAACGCCGGTCAAATTGACCGTTTGAAACTTTGTGTACAACTTAGACATTTTTAGACGTTAAAATACCAATATCAAACTATGTGACAATTCTTAGAATATACTAATAACATTTTCTTCACTTTTTTATTTTAATTATTTTTTCTATTTTTCGAAAAAAATTGTTATGTAGACTAACTACCGCGGTCGGTCAATTTGACCGGTTAACATAATGTTATTTGGGGAGTTGTTTCAGTCGAAATGTAGGTGCAAATTTATACAAAATACACCAACTGAACGAGACAAATTTAGAATAAAGTTCTGGTCGGGGTATAAAGTCAATAGTATAAACAGGTAACCCTCGCATATCTCGGTACTTCTATAAAACGGATTTGCTCTAACACGGTTTAAGAATTGATGCCTTCCTCCCTTCTAACACGGCACTCTTAAAGCACATGTTTACTCTAACACGGTTTAAGAATTGAGCATAACCCTAATAAAATAAAAAATATTGTAAAAACTATTAAACTTTATTCTGTAAAATTAGTAAAATCGCAGTATCGCAGTACAAAAGCTCCATAAATGTGATGAAACTAGTTCAAAAATAACTAATTTGATACTTAGTATTCAAGCGCTTTCGTTCTATAGAAAAAAATTCTAGGCTTATTCGAACAATTAGCTAATTACTCTTAAACAAAGATCCTTTAAATAAAATAAGCAAGAAATTTAAAAAAAGATAACTTTGCACGTGGTAAATATATAAATATCTTTTTGCTAAAAGCAAGTAATCGCAAACATAATTGTTTTTGAAAAAAATAATGCACGGATCTAGACGTAGTACGGGAAGCTGCTCAGAGGATAAGAAAAATTTTGCAAAAAAAAGGATCGTGTTGGATAGCACTTACCATTTAATTATGACAAAAAAATAATATAATTGATGTAATGTATATCACTTCTTAAAAATATTAATAAATATCACAATATTTATTATAAAATCATGATATGTGGCATGTTTTTTTGAATTCTTGGACCGTAACCCCTCTTTTTGTACTAGTTCTTTGTCCTGTATAACACGGATTCGCATAATACGCTATTTTTTTGGAACGTAACTACCGTGTTATGCGGGGTATATAGTATATATAATTGGTGGGTTTTTCTGTTTGGGAAATTATAAGAGATAAGATTGTTTAATTCTTCAATTTGATAGTACATTTTTCTAAAACTAATAAATTCAGTCACAAATAATTAAATCAAATTTTATATTATAAAAATAAACCGAAAAAATTTCAACTCAATTTCAATTTACCCAAGTTTCAAATATTATCCAATAGAAATAGGAGAAAGCAGCAAAGGTGAACCGAAAACTATCAGATTTTGTATTAGTACATTGTTTGGTAAAAATGTGGCAGACCAGTTTCAAATAAATGTACTATTAAGTCAACAATTTGTAATTGCCAACTTTGAATATATTTCAACTTTTTCGAACTAAGCGGGCTGAATGCGTAAATTGTGTATAGACAGATAACAAGTAAAAGCATTTTTAGGCACGAATTTGTATTTTAGTTAATTTTTTTAAACTCCGCTTAACAATTTATAATCTCAAAAGAAGTTTTATCAACACTGTTCATAAGTTCGACTTTGTGAGAACGAAAAACTTGTCAAATAAAATTTTGTGATAGTTACGAAACAACAAATATATTTGCGTCAAATGTACATTTCAAACTAAAATAATTGATAAACAATGTGAAAAAGCCCAATAAAAAACATTATGCATGCATGTGGCTCTCTATATTAATATTTAATTTTATTTGTTTTTTCCTTATAATTTGTTTTAAAAAATATGAAAAAATAAATTCAGATAAAACTTCTTGAAAAAGTCTATTTTATATACAATAAACAATAAATCCATTATTATCTGAATTAAATGATAAAATAGATAACTTTTGTATTGTAATAGTAGGTCAAGTTGACTGCGCGTGGTGGTTATAGGTATACATGAATTGTAGTGTTGAGTAAAAATTTTTTTTATTTGAACATACGTCAGACTTTAAGAATTTTGTAAGCTGTAGAAATGATTTTTCTTAATTGATATTTTATTATTAAAAATTTGGTGATGATTTTTAGTTTAATGCAGCAATGCCGAGGACATGCTATTTTACGAGCATATTCGCTATGTGTATAAAACATATAATAAAATAAATAAAATATTTTAAAATATTTTAAAATAAATTTAAATTTTTTTTTTTTAATTCAAAATATGTTCTGAAAGTTAAAGTTATTTAGAATATTATGTGTCTACGACTATTTAAAATAAGTAGTTTGTTCTAATTAAATTTGATAGAAAGTTATTAATAATTCACACGAACTTTCCAAAATTTAAAAATAATTTACGAATAATAAATAAAATTCAAATATTTAAATAAGATTTCTTACTATTTATTTTGAAAATAGTTATTGCTACTCACCGAAAACTGTTATAACTTTATTTAATTTACTTGTGTAATATTTAATTGAATTTAATTCGTTTTGGATTATTACGTATGTAGCATATGCTTATAAAAACAAATAAGTAGAATGAAGTAATGAATTTAACGAATGAAGTAATGAAATTTTGAATTTTATGAATTAAACCCATCTTTTGCATCCCATATCCCAGACTGCGCACTTTGTGAATATATATATACATATATATATATATATATACTAGCTGACCCGGCAAACGTTGTTTTGCTAAGTAAGGTATATTCTAAACAATTTCTAGGGAATCAAAAATATTAATACTTTAAGTGTATAAGGATGTGTTGTTTCAATGCTAAAAACAATGAGGTATTATAAAAACAAACAATCCCATTAGTTTGTCTATATTTTGTCAACACAATCAAAGTGGAAGTTTTATACACTTTTTATATATACGTTTCAAGATTTTTTCACATTCTTTTTGGATTCTGGATATTGTGTATAATTGTAAATAATACTACTGAACTTATACAAAATTTTCAAATTTCAAAGAAGAGATAAAAAATTAATTAAGTATTTCTTCTTTGTCCTGCTTTTTGAAAAGTTTCAAGTAACATTCGATGAATTAAAGTAAATTTAATTAAAAGTATATATGTAGAGCAGGGCGAGGCTCAAAGATCCAATTTGACTTTGAGCAAATATAAAGTGTATTGTGAAAACCATAACAATTATATCACAACAAATAACAAATTTCAAACAAACAATTAACTGACTACGTTCAGTAAAACTGCCTCCTACTTTATCACTGTAGAAATGTGCTTTTTTATGTCTTTCAAAAATTTGTTATCTAGACCTTTTTACCCAATAGGCGGGGTAACTTGAAACGGTCAGGTCGCAAACAGGTTTGAAGTCTTATTTTAATTTTAAAGGATTTCATTGAATGATTACATTTTTAAGTAATGCTAAAAATCTACCAACGGAAGAAAGTACTTATATTATTTCAAAGATTACCGTTTATCTCCCTATAGCAAAGTCTTTAAATCAAGGTTATAGCTGGTTATACATCCGTTTACCTCTACTTTCAAATATTGTTGTTAAACAATGCTTAAGTTTACTGATTTTTGACACATCGGTGGTGGACCTTTTTAACCCCGGACCTTCATATATTACTATCTATTCTTCGATAAATTCTGGGAAATTATAACTGGGAAAATGTTATTCGACAAAATGTCCATTTGATCGATACCAAATTTAGGTTCTGAATTTAAATAACATAAATAAAAAATAATATAACCTAGAAAATGTTTTATAAATACCAATGAGTAAATAATGATACAAATGAGATCTTTCAGAGCTTCGTGTTTGAGAAAAATATGCCAAAAAGTGCATTTTTATATTAACTTTTTAAATAAGTTGATATTTTGAGTTTCTAGTAACACTTGCGGCCCGTTTACTAACATTTTTGTATGTAAATAAAACTACAAACAAAACTACTTGCTACAATTTAATCATAATTAAATAATATTCACGTAAAACATCCTAAACATAATCGAACATCATCTGTCAAAAACGTTTGACATTATAAGTATTAGCCACCGTCCATTGTTTTATTTACATTACGCTTCAACAAAAATGTTCAAATTAAAAATGTAAAGTTTTTATGCGATTTTGAAATAATATCTCACCTTTCCGACCATCTCTGGATTGGCACGAATTTTTCAAGACTAAGACTGGTCAAATCGGTTTAGCCGTTTTCGAGTTTTACTTGGACATTTGAAAGAGAGCTCCGTTTTTATATATAAGATATGTATATATAAGATATATATATACTCGTATATATATATATATATATATATATATATATATATGCATAGCTGGGCACCGTTAATCAAATAGTTAACTTCGTTAATCGTTAATCCGCTACAAAAAAAGTTAACTTCGTTAAACGTTAAAGCGTTACATTTCAGAAGAATTAACGCAAGTTAACGTTAATCGTTAATCCGTTAATATGTGTAAAATTACATTTTTATATCGTTGCGTTAGTGAACTTAAAAAACTTAGTTTAGGTTCTGGAAGTTAACAGGTTATGAATAAAACAAAATACTTGTATAATTCAAATGTGTAATTTAACCCATCGCGCGTTTTATACACACTTCCGTGTGTATAAGGAAAATGGCACAATTATCACATACCGTGATAACGCTATTGGTCAACTTTCCGTTTTTATGATTGCATATTGTTTTTACAAGAATTTTTTTCTAAATAAAGGGAAAGAGTTTTTTTAACTTCCCGTAGGGCAAGTTATAGTAATCGCAAAAAAATCGAAAATGAAAATTTTTGCATTTCTCGACGTTTCAAAGGTTTTTGAATATTTTGGCATACCTTAGAAAAAATGGATGTATGTGTGTGTGTATGTATGTGTATTCGGATACAAATTTTCGTCGACGATTTCGGGAACAAAGATCAACCGATTTGAATAATTCAAAAAACATTCGATTCGTATTGATAAGGAGACGTGCTGATTAGTTTTTGGCAAAGGCAGGTCTAGCCGTTCCGAAGATATGAGCAAAATTGAGCCAAAAACGGTAACTCAGTTTTTAAGAGAACGGAGCGTCCGATTTTAATAATTCAAAAAACATTTTACTTGTATTGACAATTATGAAGAACTGATCAATTTTTCATGAAGGCAGGTCTAGCGGTTTCAGAGATCTAATGAAAAAAGTAAAAAAAAATGCCATTTGGCGGTCAAAATGATCATTAGACATATGCACATCAAATTATCAGATATTTTATAGAGATTTTAACAATAAGTATAAATTTTATTTACATTCCTATGGGTTCCGTACCAATGTTTATCCTTTAGACAGCGACGCGGCGCTTACGCGCTTTATATTTTGTCTCTATGCAGTCCTAAAGCAGTAAAATTGCTTTGAAAAAAAGTTCAGATCTTCCAAAATATGCCAAAATAAAGAAAACATTTTTTTTTCAAAAAAAATTATTTTTTGTCCAATAGTTTATAGTTTCTGCATTCCTCTCTACTGCTGTCATACGTTTCCAGCCACATTAACCGAAACTTTGGGTGAAATGCCGCGGCAAGTTGGCACTGTTCATCATTCAGGAGTAGTTCAAATCTTTTCTCTATGCCGTTTAATAAGGCATTGGCTAAAGCTGTGCCGTGCGGTAAATAGTAGGCATTGGATTAACGATTAACGGACTTCTCGCATTTTAACGGAAGTTAACGTGTCCGTTAACATTTTTAAAAGTTAACTTAAAAGTTAATCCGTTAATCAAAATGTTAACTTCGTTAATTAACGATTAACAGATTAACGAGTTAATGCCCAGCTATGTATATATATATATATATTAGGGTGGTCCTTAAAATGGTCATTTTCGAATTTCCTTGCTCCCAGGTGCTCAAATGGTTCCAAATTGATAAAAAACAATTCTCTGAGAGCTTTAGCTCTTAATATTAACGTTTAGATAGAGCGCGATTCAATCAAACTTCGTATGGAAAGAACATGAAAAATTTTTTGAAAATTAAAAAAAAATGTTTTAGGTATAACTTAGCGACAAATGAATGAGTTTTATTCATTCATTTGTTCGCTAAATTACATCTAAGAAACATTTTTAAAATTTTTGAATTTTGATTGAATTGCGCTCTATCTAAACGTTAATATTAAGAGCTAAAACTTTCAGAGAATTGTTTTTTATCTATTTGGAACCATTTGAGACCCTGGGAGCAAGGAAATTCGAAATTGACCATTTTAAGGACCACCCTAATATATATATATATATATATATATATATTTATATATTATATATATATATATATATATATATAAATAATAATAATAATAATATAATAAGATAAGATAATAATAATAATAATATAATAATAATAATATAATAATAATAATATAATAATAATAATATAATAATAATAATATAATAATAATAATATAATAATAATAAGATAAAAGAGCATTGCGCTTGATGCCGGGACTTCGTATGAAACATTGAACGCTGAGAAATACGTAAATTGGAATAAGCACGAAACCAGGCAACACCCGGCCGAATAAATATTTATTTTCCTTATATACTGTAAAGCACAAGCAGCATTGCGCGAGGCGAGGTTACAACGCCGACCACTAGCGACATCTGTCGTACCTTAAAATACTACTGAACCAAAACATTGAATTTAGATTCAAAGCTTACATAAACTTGTAAAGTAAAAGTTTAGTTGATTAAATATTTGATATGGCTTCTTAATAACTTAAATCTAACATTTGGCCGGTTGTAAAATAATCAACCTACATTTGCACAATATTATATGAGACGGAGTTGCTGCTTTAGTCAATATTTAAACCTATTAACTAGTTAACTGTGATTGACGAATATAATCGTCATGGAGAAGTGACAGAATTTAGTAGAGGCAGAGTGAATTGCGAGACTTTTTTGCCATGCGTATATACAGTGATCATTTGGTATTCAAATTAAAAATTTTGATAAAAAACAATACATTCTGAAAAAGCCAACATGGTTAAAAAAAATTGAGGACACGAAATTAAGTGAGAAGAATTCGTAATTAAAAATAAGTAGTTGCAATTAGCATTTTTCCTTAAGACAAGTTGCATAAACTACGCAAAACATGTAAATAATATACTTAATCAGTAAGTTGAATATTAACACAACATTTTCTACCGTTTATTTTAAAAATAGTTTTTGCTTTTCATAAAACTATTTTTACATTTACATTCATGCAATATTTTATTGAATTTAATCCGTTATTATTTTACAGGGTTACACCACTGTAGATTTTTCGAAAAACCAAAAAAAATTTTTAGACTTAAAATATATTTTGAAGCTTTTAGAATATGAGGAAAAATATTTCATTCGATAGAATGAAAAAAATTAATATTGTTGTAATTATTTTGCGTGCCGCGGATTTGACGCGGATCGCCAAAATGGCTGTGGTACCGCCGTTTTTAATTTTTTTCTTACGATTATATTTTATTTTGTTATTTTAAAGTGGAATAAATAACCATTTTTAATATCATGATTTTATTACTTTTCCTTCCGTCCGAAAAAAATGGCAAAAATATATATACCCTTAAGGACTATGTATGTAATACATATTTATTTTAAAAAGTTGTAGTTATAACTATTTTTTTAAAATAAACCCATAACTTTCATCTAATATCTTAGCAGCGCAACTTACTGTAATTGACAAATATACTCGTCATGAGCTCAATTCGGACAAGAAGACTGAAGAAAAAGCTGGCCAAAGATAATATGGAGAAACCTTAGAACTACTACAATCTTATATGAACAGAATAGTAAAATCACTTATTGAAGTGATTCTCTAAATATGAATGTAATATTTATCCGATAAATTTATATGTGTATTTGAGAGTGTGTGTATGTGTGCGAGTGAATGACATAAGCCAAATAGCTCATAGAATTGTCATGTATTCTGAAAATAAAATAAATAAAATTAAACTAGCTGTAAGTGGAATTCTGTCTTGAGGCAATTATGGCATCGTGCCTTAAGGCAAATTGCTAGAACTTTCCGTACCGTAACGAAATGTTCGAGAAATACTGAATGTTTTCAAATAGATTATTATAAATATTGTAACATTGTCTAATATTTATAAGAATTATATAAACTGAATTGAAGAGTTGAAATTATTTGTAAAGTATATTAGAACTATAGTCAGAATTAAAAATAAAATCTGAAATATTTTCGACATACAAAAAACTAAAAAAAAAAAAAAAAAAAATGGGAACAAATTTTTTTTTCCAAAATCAATTATTTTGTTAAGACAAACAGAAAGTTCTTTGAATCATTTAAATCGGACGTTTAGTTCTTTCAAAAACTGCCATTTTTTATATATTTAGCTCCGTATCTTCAAAATGGCTGGGCCCGCCTTTGCCAAAAACTAATAAACACTTCTCCCAATCATTACTAATTGAATGTTTTTTAGATCATTCAAATCGGATACTCCGTTCTCTCAAAAACTCGATTTCTATTTTCTGCACTCTTTGCTCCGTATCTCCGAAATGGCTAGACCTGCCTTTGCCAAAAACTAATCAGCTCTTCTCCCTATCAATAGAAATCGAATGTTTTTTGAACCATTCAAATCGGTTGATCCGTGCGCACGAAAACGTGACTGGAAATTTGTATCCATACATACATACACCCACACACACACACACATCCATTTTTTCTGAGGTATGCCAAAATGTTCAGAAACCTTCAAAACGTCGAGAAATGTAAAAATTTCAATTTCGATTTTTGGCCCATTACAATAACTTACCCTACGGGAAGTTAAAAAAAAAGAAAAATTCGGATACAGTGTTTGAAGTGACATCCCTTTTACCTGGTTAAACAGAACAAATAGTTCGTAACCCCTAAACATATAAAATTTAATATACTCTACTCTTATCTATTTGTTTTAGTGTTTTGTGGAATTGCACAATACAAACGAAAGTGAATTTAATTCATCAGATCGGATGCAGTGAAAGTTTAATCCATTAAAATCGAGCAATTCGATTAAGTACTGTTCGAATCCTTGTCAAACTTAACTGAACAACAGCCACCGCATAAATAATGTATGATGCATTGTAAATTGTAAATTGTAAATTGTAATTCATTCAAAGCGCCTTATCCCGCCGTCAATCAAGATTCCGCGACAGCGCACTGGGAGCACCTACCTCAGAGTACCTGTAGGAAATTGAAAACGCGGACAAATAAAATACATCAAAACGCTTCACAAAGAGTAAAGAGGAACAACGACAAATCGATAGAGCCATATATAGTCAACGACGTTTTATCACAGGAATATTACTTCATAAAATACCTAAACGCATCGAAAATATGATGGAGTAAAATGGAAGTACTCCAGGGCTTTGATCTGCGATCAAAAAGAGAGGAAAGTTTTTATTACAGGTGTTTGCAACACGAGGGATATCATTTTTTTATGATTTATTTACATTTTAGTTATTGTTATGCTAATTCGTATTGTACAGGGATTGAATATCTTTCGTATATATATATATATATATATATATATATATATATATATATATATATATAAGTTTAGAAATATGAACAAACAACACTCTTTTTGCACTAATTTATTAAATAATAATTTACACAAACGTTTCGAGACTAGGTTTACCTCATTATCAGTGTGTTATAATTATAAGTTATAAGAAACCTAAATTAGTTTTGTACTATGGGTATGCATTTGTATATATGAATATGTATATATATATGTACATATTTTTTTTAATTATAATAATTTAAAACAAATTTTATAAGCAAACCGTCTTATTTCATAGAATATTTTTTCTCCTAACGACATCTATTTTTCAACTGGACCCTAATCCTACCTTTCCTATCTGATATTGCGTGACTAACCACTTGAAATTGAATAGAGAATTCGGACACCGACGATCGTTGGTGGGGCAATATACTGTATATTGAACGACTTGTAACGGATAAGACATAATGCTAATTTAAATTTCCATATTTTAAATTTTAAATTATAACACACTGATGATGAGACAAACCTAGTCTCGAAACGTTTGTGAAAATTATTATTTAATAAATTAGTGGAAAAAAGAGTGTTGTTTGTTCATATTTCCAAATTAATATCTAGTAATCCACTCAGAATACATTCGGTATATATATATATATATATATATATATATATATATATATCGGGTGATACATTAATAAAAAATTGTATAAATGCTTTTTTAAACATTTATTTTAAATCCATTCGTTTCAAATAACATCTTGGCTTTCATACAATAAAATATATTGTCAATTATAATAATTAAACTAACAATAAGTAAATAATTTGATGAACAATACAAATAAACTAATTTAAAAACACCTACAATTTGATATCCATAATAAATGCAACACTATTGGACTATGGTATTAAAATGTGCTCTATTGTAAAATATATATATTTTGGCATTCCAGCAAAACACTATTTTTATTTACTATTACAAATTATTTACTTAGTATAATTATTATTATTGACTGTATATTCCACTGAATGAAGGCTAAGATGTTAGCAGAAACGTATAGATTTATGATTTTTTTAAAAAATATATTCATACAATTTTTATTGATGTAAAGCTCGAATATTATACCAAACTAATATACCATATATCAACTAATCTAATATATAACTTATAAAAATATATAATCCGTTAAAAATGTAATAATAGTTTAAAAAATTAGGCAAGATTTATAAGATTTATTAAATGAAAAATACATAAGATTTTTAAAATGTTTACAATTAAGATAAATTAACTGAAAAATTTAAAAAAATTAACTAATAAAATTCTACTTAAAAACTTATTTCTCTGAAATAAAAGTAGTCTGAATTACGCCCAATTACATCAGCCAACTGCAAATGAAAATCCTTTCAAAATCGATCCAGCCGTTTCAAAAATTAGCGAAAACAAACTGATGGACAGGCAAAAACTTACAGATTGTTAATTTGGTTTAGCGCACTTACAAATGTATAAAAGTTGACTATTTCCATATTAGAAACAAACACTCCAATTTTATTTCAATTTATAAATGCTAGATATAAATTTCGCAGTAGTCTGCTTTAATGAGCTAATTAGCTAATTTCATATTTTTTTCTATATATTTAAGCATTATTTGCTCTAAAAATTTTTCTGTACTGTGAATATTTCCCTTGGTATTCTCTTTCTAGAAATGAAAAGTTTTAATGTTTTTATGAAAGATTCTGAGCTAATTAGATCCAAATACAAGGCATGCACATGACATGCATATAAAATTGCAAATAACTTTTATATTTTTTTACATACTATTATAAACAAAATCAATTGTAACAGAGTATCTAATTTATGAAAAAGTGTATACCAGAAGGTAAAAACACCCTTAAAGTGTAAATTACATTTATAATGAAATACATATTTTTAAATTGAATATGTATTTTTTCATTACTATCATTGGCACACAGTATTTGTTTCCCATACTATATATTTGTTTTGATTTAATCACATCTGGAAGACAAATATCCAAATAAAAAATGAAAATTTTATAGGCAAAATGGTGCTTCTAAAGAAGATCATTTACATCTATTAAAATAACATTTTAGACGAATAGAAACGTACACAATTAATAAATAGTCCTAACAGTGAATTAAAAAAGCACTAAATCAAACGTGCATGTTACCATAAATATGTGCATACCGTATTCAGCAATAAAATATCGTAAGCATATTATACAAGATATGAATAAAATTAAGAAATTAAGCATAATATAAATTAATAATAAATAGTTCATATTCAAATTCAACTATATTATTGATTTTCTTGCGTTTGTAAAATATGTTTATACGCATTTTATACTTAATATTAGTTGCAACTCTATATTTTTATATTTTGAAAAGCTGTAACTTTCAAAGCTCCCGGCATGGTCGTACGTATTTCTGCAATGTTAAGTTGGTCATGATGAAGACAGCGATTCTTATGGCATTGAGTGTCCATGCAGGACGGGCGCTAATCCTACGCCGAGGTGGGGATAACACAAAAATTTTGGCCGACATTGCATTCATTTCTAAAAAAGAGTTCACGGTAACATGAAATAATACGTAATAAATTTATAAAATCTTTTAACCAAGTAGAACTTTGTCAAACATCATGAATTGTAATAAAAATTAGTGACGGTTACTTAAATTACACGAACATATCAGTGTTTTATACAGTGAGTGTATTATATCAGTGTTTTATACAGTACACTAGGATATAACCTAACAAGTAGAGTCATCAAAAAGATATTTCTATGAAAGAATTGTTAATTTTTTAAACCGTAGTGTGATTAATAAGCAGTTTGTTAAAAAAACAATAGTGATAACATAAGTGTTTAGAGCAGAATAAAAAAGAAATCTTACACGAAGCTGCAATACTCTATGACCACGTGCCGGACAAATCAAACCTGAGGACACTTACAACAAATGCTCGTGTATTACAAGAAGGTCTGTTTTTAATTCTTCCATATCATCCTAATAATTTGATATTTTACTCGGTGGTGTTAAAATAATGTACCGTGGCGGAGTCTACCTATCACAAAGGTTAGAACATAACCTAACAAGGTAAGCCTATGAGGCATATTTCTATGATAGAATTATTCAATATTAGATACCGTGACCTTAATATAACGTATCGTGCATGAAATGAATTTTAATAAAAAGTTGAATGCTGGAAAATACGTAAATTGGATAAGCACAATACAAAAATGACGAGCATATATTTTTATGAGATATCGTATTTATAAAAGAGCATTGCGCTTGATACCGATGGAACATCCAATGGAACGCCAACGACGTAGAATTGAATGTTGAGAAATAGGTAAATTGAAATAAGCACAGTACTAAGCAACACCCCGCAGAAGAAATGTGTTTTTTCTTGTATAGTGCAAAGCTCAGACAGCCACCACAGTCAACCACTAGCGACATCTGTCGCACTTTAAAAACTACTGAACCAATGACAATAGATTTAGATGCAATACAAAAGCTTACATAAACTTGTTGTAAAGTAAACATTGAGTTGATTAAATATTTGATAAGGCTTCTTAATAAATTAAATCTAATATGTGGCCGTAAAATGATTATTCGGTTATAAAATAATCAACCTACATTTGCACAATATTATATGTCACAGAGTTGATGCGTGAGTCGATATTACAACAAATGCACGTGTATCACAAGCAAGTCTGTATTCAATTCTTCCATATTATTCTATTAATTTGATATTTTGCTCGGTGGTGTTAAAATAATATACAGTGGCGGAGTCCACTTATCACAAAAGTAAGAACATAACCTAGCAAGTTAAGCCTATGAGGGCTATTTCTATGAGAGAATTATTCAATATAAGATACCTTGACCTTAAATTAACGTATTGTGCTTGAAATGAATTTTAATTAAAAGTTTAATGCTGGGAAATACGTAAATTGGATAAACACGATACAAGGGCGACTCACAACTTGAACAAGATTTTTTGCGGCATAATTGAGAATATTATTCGATATACCATACCGTCACCTTAAATTGACGCATTGTGCTTTATTCATGATGCATGCTTCAAATACATTTTAATGAAAAATTGAATGCTGAGAAATACGTAAATTGGATAAGCACGATACAAGGGCGACTCACAACTTGAACAAGATTTTTTGCGGCATAATTGAGAATATTATTCGATATACCATACCGTCACCTTAAATTGACGCATTGTGCTCTATTCATGATGCATGCTTCAAATACATTTTAATGAAAAATTGAATGCCGAGAAATACGTAAATTGGATAAGCACGATACAAGGGCGACTCACAACTTGAACAAGATATTTTTGCGGCATAATTGAGAGTATTATTCGATATAACATACCGTCACCTTAAATTGACGCATTGTGCTTTATTCATGATGCATGCTTCAAATACATTTTAATGAAAAATTGAACGCTGAGAAATACGTAAATTGGATAAGCACGATACAAGGGCGACTCACAACATGAACAAGATTTTTTTGCGGCATAATTGAGAATATTATTGGATATACGATACCGTCACCTTAAATTCACGCATTGTGCTTCATTTATGATGCATGCTTTAAATGCATTTTAATGAAAAATTTAATGCTGAGAAATACGTAAATTGGATAAGCACGATACAAGGGCGACTCACAACATGAGCAAGATTTTTTTGTGGCATAATTGAAGCAGTTTGCCGTAATGCTATAACATAAGCTGTGAAATCAGAAGGATCTTTCATTGAGAATATTATTCCATATACGATACCGTCACCTTAAATTGACGCATTGTGCTTGATTCATGGGGCATGCTACAAATGAATTTTTATTCAAAATTGAATGCTGGGAAATACGTAAATTGGATAAGCACGATACAAGGGCGACTCACAACATGAGCAAGATTTTTTTGTGGCATAATTGAAGCAGTTTGCCGTGATGCCATAACATAAGCTGTGAAATCAGAAGGATCTTTTATTGAGAATATTATTCCATATACGATACCGTCACCTTAAATTGACGCACTGTGCTTGATTCATGGGGCATGCTTCAAATGAATTTTTCTTCAGAATTTAATGCTGAGAAATACGTAAATTGGATAAGCACGATACAAGGGCGACTCACAACATGAGCAAGATTTTTTTGTGGCATAATTGAAGCAGTTTGCCGTAATGCTATAACATAAGCTGTGAAATCAGAAGGATCTTTCATTGAGAATATTATTCCATATACGATACCGTCACCTTAAATTGACGCATTGTGCTTGATTAATGGGGCATGCTTCAAATGAATTTTTATTCAAAGTTGAATGCTGGGAAATACGTAAATTGGATAAGCACGATACAAGGGCGACTCACAACATGAGCAAGATTTTTTTGTGGCATAATTGAAGCAGTTTGCCGTGATGCCATAACATAAGCTGTGAAATCAGAAGGATCTTCCATTGAGAATATTATTCCATATACGATACCGTCACCTTAAATTGACGCATTGTGCTTGATTCATGGGGCATGCTTCAAATGAATTTTTATTCAGAATTTAATGCTGAGAAATACGTAAATTGGATAAGCACGATACAAGGGCGACTCACAACATGAGCAAGATTTTTTTGTGGCATAATTGAAGCAGTTTGCCGTGATGCCATAACATTAGCTGTGAAATCAGAAGTATCTTTCATTGAGAATATTATTCCATATACGATACCGTCACCTTAAATTGACGCACTGTGCTTGATTCATGGGACATGCTTCAAATGAATTTTTATTCAAAGTTAAATGCTGGGAAATACGTAAATTGCAATAAGCAAGATTTTTTTGTGGCATAATTGAAGCAGTTTGCCGTGATGCCATAACATAAGCTGTGAAATCAGAAGGATCTTTCATTGAATATTATTCCATATACGATACCGTCACCTTAAATTGACGCATTGTGCTTGATTCATGGGGCATGCTTCAAATGGATTTTTATTCAGAATTTAATGCTGAGAAATACGTAAATTGGATAAGCACGATACAAGGGCGACTCACAACATAGCAAGATTTTTTTGTGGCATAATTGAAGCAGTTTGCCGTGATGCCGTAACATAAGCTGTAAAATCATAAGGACTTTTCATTGAGAATATTATTCCATATACGATACCGTCACCTTAAATTGACGCATTGTGCTTGATTCATGGGGCATGCTTCAAATGAATTTTTATTTTTAATGACTCACAATATGAGCAAGATTTTTTTGTGGCATAATTGAAGCAGTTTGCCGTGATGCCATAACATAAGCTGTGAAATCAGAAGGATCTTTTATTGAGAATATTATTCCATATACGATACCGTCACCTTAAATTGACGCACTGTGCTTGATTCATGGGGCATGCTTCAAATGAATTTTTCTTCAGAATTTAATGCTGAGAAATACGTAAATTGGATAAGCACGATACAAGGGCGACTCACAACATGAGCAAGATTTTTTGTTGCATAATTGAAGCAGTTTGCCGTAATGCTATAACATAAGCTGTGAAATCAGAAGAATCTTTCATTGAGAATATTATTCCATATACGATACCGTCACCTTAAATTGACGCATTGTGCTTGATTCATGGGGCATGCTTCAAATGAATTTTTATTCAAAAATGAATTGAATGAATGCTGGGAAATACGTAAATTGGATAAGCACGATACAAGAGCGACTCACAACATGAGCAAGATTTTTTTGTGGCATAATTGAAGCAGTTTGCCGTGATGCCATAACATAAGCTGTGAAATCAGAAGGATCTTTCATTGAGAATATTATTCCATATACGATACCGTCACCTTAAATTGACGCATTGTGCTTGATTCATGGGGCATGTTTCAAATGAATTTTTATTCAAAACTGAATGCTGGGAAATACGTAAATTGGATAAGTACGATACAAGGGCGACTCACAACATGAGCAAGATTTTTTTGTGGCATAATTGAAGCAGTTTGCCGTGATGCCATAACATAAACTGTGAAATCAGAAGGATCTTTTATTGAGAATATTATTCCATATACGATACCGTCACCTTAAATTGACGCACTGTGCTTGAATCATGGGGCATGCTTCAAATGAATTTTTTCTTCAGAATTTAATGCTGAGAAATAAGTAAATTGGATAAGCACGATACAGGGGCGACTCACAACATGAGCAGGATTTTTTTGTGGCATAATTGAAGCAATTTGCCGTAATGCTATAACATAAGCTGTGAAATCAGAAGGATCTTTAATTGAGAATATTATTCCATATACGATACCGTCACCTTAAATTGTAGCATTGTGCTTGATTCATGGGGCATGCTTCAAATGAATTTTTATTCAAAGTTGAATGCTGAGAAATACGTAAATTGGATAAGCACATTACCAGGGCAACTCCTAACATAAACAAAATTTATTTTGTTTATATACTGCATAATTTAGCAGTATGCCGCGATGAGCAGCAGTTTATGATACTAACCATCTGAGTCATCATAACCTAGCTGAGAAAACAGAAGTATCTTTGCATTAAAGAATTATTCTTATAAGATACAGTGACCTTAAATTGAAGAAAAGCACTGCAAATGATTCATAAGGCATGCTTCAAATGAATTTTAATAAAAAGTTTAATGGAAGACAAAAAGTAAATTTGAAAAGCTGAATCCAAGAGCAAGTTTAATGAAAAATTGAATGCTGGGAATTACGTAAATTGGAAAAGCTGAATATAAGGACAATACCATTATCATTCAATCAAGAGTGTTTATATATATTTGTCTATTCTTCAAACATCAATCAATATGCTAAAAAACTTTTTTAAAGAAAATGTGTGCATAAACAATTATTATACATATATTGTCTATACGGTCTATAGTATAGACTCTTTATACTTTGACTAATGTTTTTAATTTCATATTTATATAGATGAATTATGTATTTATAATCAACTTACATTTATATTGAAATTTATTTATTTATCACATATATTTCATATCATAAATACTACGAGAATAAATTTAAGTTAATGTTATGTAGAAAGCTGCGGCCTCTATATAAAATAGAATGCAATTTTTGTAAAATTATGAATAACTATTAATTATAATTAAGTATAGTTATTAATTAGCAGTAAAAATTATGAAATATACAACAAATTATTGTAAATGCAAAGGCAAATAGTTAATATGCAAATGAAAGATAAAGTGTAAATATTTGTAAATACAAACAATATATCTTAACAATTGTTTTATTTATTATATTATATTTGAACAGTAATAAAAATGATGTTTTAAATAAACAACCCGATGGTTTAACATTTTCTTTCTGATCAGATTATATTATAATTCTAATAGTGAATATAAATTATAATAATGCTTCGTAAGGCAATATTTGCTGAATAATATATTTCAGATTTATGATCTTAATCTATAGTCAAATGAAAATCACTACTGCCTATTAAACCAAGCTGTTAATAATGACGTCATTATCAGCGTATGTCATACAAAGCGTTTTGTAAAAAAAACTTTTTATGTAAATATATGGTAAAATGTATGTATGTACATTAGGGTGGTCCTTAATATGGACATATTCGAATTTCCTTGCTCCCAAGGGCTCAAATGGTTCCAAATTGATAAAAAACAATTCTCTGAAAGTTTTAGCTCCTAAATATTAACTTTTAGATACAGCGCAATTCAATCAAACTTTGTATTGAGAAAAAAATTTGAAAATTAAAAAAAAAAAATTAGGTATAACTTAGCGACAAATGAATTAAAAGTGAAAATTCGTGTCATTTTTTATTGAAAATTCGACGCTCTGCAAAATATTTACAACAAATAAACAAAACGCCATACAAAACTTTGATTGAATTGCGCTCTATCTAAAAAACATAAGACAAGCTAAAACTTTCCGAGAATTGTTTTTTATCAATTTGGAACCATTTGAGCCCTTGGTAGCAAGGAAATTCGAAAATGTCCATATTAAGAACCACCTTAATGCACATGTGTACATACGTATTTTAAAAGAAGAGCATAAACTACATGTATATAAATATATAATTGCATATTAAATAAAGATAAAAATTTCACGTAATTAGTACATTATAAACATGCAACTGTATTCCAAAATGTAAGTAATTTGTAATTTTTGTATGATATTTTTTTCATTTTATTGTAAGAACAGTCTCTGCTATGTATATTTCTTCTCATATTTTCAAGACTGTTGAAGAATCTGAATTTTGGTTTTGCTTATCAGTCATTATAACAGAACAACTTAATTAAAAAACTTGTCATAATAAGTGACATGTCACTGTAAGGTAAGTCATTATATCTATTTTTTGTAGAATTTTATATGAAAATCAAACTTGTGTAATTATGTAATTTTGAACGGTTGGTCCATATATGCGGAGTCATACTAGGCGGATGATACTTTATATTAATATAAAGATTAAAATCATTAAATACAATGTTATGTAAGTAATATTGTATAGTATGAGGAATAAAAATGAAAAATGCTGTAGGGTCAATTCTGCAGTAAAATAGATCATAACATAGCGTTGTTATGGCAACGCTATTGGTACACTCGTTTCTTGGTACTAAAAATTGTGAAAATTTAGATATAAAACAACCTAGAAAACGCACAAAAGTCTAAAAAAAGAACATAGGGTTTTATACATAAAAAGCAAATAGATATACATTTTGCTATAAGGGGGCGTCCATTAATCACGTGAGCAAGTTTTTAAGGATTTTTAGACCCCTCCTCCCCCTTGGTGATATTTGGTGATATTCAAAATTACCTCCCCCTCCCCCACCAAACATTACGTGTATTTTTAGTTACGTGAAAAAACTGTACAAATTTTTATTTTTTTTTGAAAATGTTTGAACTTTTTTATATAAAAAATAGTAACAAAAATAAATACACGTGATATCTTGCTATACCCCTCCCTCCCCCACGTGATATTTCGTGATTTTTTGTCAAACTCCCTCTCCCCCTAAAAACCTCACGTGATTAATGGACGCCCCCTAACAACCTTATGTGATGATCTATTTTAAAATTAGCTCCTAAATGTTATAGATAGACTAATGTGTAAGACCAACAAAAGTAAAAGTTTCTATTATTACCCAATGTTGGCGCCACCTGACGAGTAGGTAGAAACGAAAAGTTATTAGGGTGCATTTAGGGTGTGCAACATAACAAGGGTAGTACAGTCCGCAGGCAAAGTAAGTAACCATATGGAATCGTGCGCTCAAGTACTTAGACGAGGATTTGCTGCCATCCGGCAATCAAAGAAGGAATGGATGGATTTAATGCAGCCGCATTAGGAACTTGCGAATTAAACAATCAAACTACAAACTAGTGATAGCCGGATCAGGCTAAATCAGAAAAGTTTAATCTGTTCGCACGATTCTGGGACAAAGTGTATAGGAAAAAAATTCATTAGACAAGTTAAGAGAAAAAATAGATGATACGGATAACAACGGTTTTCCTTTTGATTACAATAGATTCCATCAAATCAATAAGATGGAGAATGAAGTTTCTGAGTTGCTAATTATTTTAATATAAGTAATATACGCACCATCTAAAAATTAATATTAAGAGCTAAAACTTTCAAAAAATTTTTTTTTATCAATTTGAAACCATTTGGGCCCTTGGGAGCAAGGAAATTCGAAAATGTCCATATTAAGGACCATCTATATATATATATATATATATATATATATATATATATATATATACGATTCGTTTTTTGTAGATCAATATTTTACCGGTCACTCTATAATTTTTACTATTATGTACTTATAAAATCTATTAAAATCCTTAAACAGAACAACGCATTATTAGTTCAAGGGAGCAATTCTGCCGTAAAAGAGCTCAGAGCATAAATCTACTTTTAATACTGAAAATCCTATTATTTTGCATAAACATTATTGTGATCTTATTATTAAATAATTTTTCGTAGTGTATGTTATAGTAATCGCAAAAAAATCGAATCGAAAATTTTTATATATTTTTACGTTTGAAAATATTAAGAACATTTTGGCACATATTAGAAAAAATGGATGTATGTGTGCGTGTGTATGTGTGGATACTATTTTAAATACAAAACATTCCGTTCCGATTGAGAAGAAGACGTGCTGATTAGATTTTGGCCAAGGTTTTATAGATACGGGGCAAAAAACGCCAAAAATGGTAAGTTAGTTTTTTTGGATAGTAAAAGGTTAAGATACTTAAAGGTTAAGATAAAAAAAATTTCGAGTTAAAAAAAACTAAAAATGACATTATTTTTGCTAGTACATTTTACTCACATTCAGTTCAAATGTTTTTCTCTAATACGTTGAAGGTTGCACGTACGACAAATTATTTGAACTAATTTGAGTATTTTACCACTTTACAATGCTAATTAAATGTGTCTGTAAAATGTAAAACTTTTGATAAATCTTGCCATTGCAATTAGTACAAATCTTTTAAAGGAAGTCTTCTCAAAGTCGACTAATTTCAAAAATTGCTAATTTATAGTTCAACAAAACTTATCAATTTTTGAAAACTTAGGGCAATTTCGATATTCTTGGTTACGGTTTCAAAGTCCTGGAAAGGATGTTCACGGTTACGGTTTCAAGGTTCAAATGGAGAAAATTAATAATAGTTAATCAAAATAACCCAAAAATGGCCATAATTTCACCCAAGTTCTGAATTACACTTAAAAGTTTATAATTTCCCAACTACGTGAGAATTTTTTGTCTAAATTTTTCAGGACGGCGAAGGTCAAACCCTTATGGGCTTGATGCCAAGGTCTGGGACAACCTATATATATATATATATATATATATATATATATATATATATATATACACACATAAAACAAAATGTTTGAATGTTCATCGCCATCGCAAATACCTGTAAGCAAATCGTAAAATATGCACTCCTTATAGCTGATCCCATGTTCGAGTAATAGCTTCGAGAACTTTCTGTTTGTCCTTAAAATGTCTTACGATCATTTTGCGAATTTATGTGCCCATGAAGCTTGTTTAACCGTTCACACTCGGAATAGAAATAAACATGGAACCGAGTCACAAGTGGAAATCGATATGGGATTTAGCACTTTGATTGCTTGTTGGATTTTCTACGAAACTCGATAATCTGGTTGATTTATTCAGGTAATTTTGTAGCAATAAGGAACTGAAATACGTAGCTTTCGGGAGTGTGACTAAATATGATAACAATTTAAAATGTTTTACTTTAATGCCCTTAATTCCAAGAGCTATTTGCACAGGCCAGGTGGAACAAGTAGGAAAATCGTAAAATCGAGAATCTTTGAAATCTGATTGAAATGTATAAAAACTTCTAGAGAAATTATTGGTAGCAATTAATAGTTTAATTTTCAGGGTACTCATCCACTAAATGACACCGGAATTTGCAGTCTTCATAAGTGAAAGTAACTATTAAAGTTAAATTTTTATATTTCTCTATAAAAATGTATTTTGATGTATAAGTAAATTTCTCAAAAGATTACTTAAATGATTAATAATTGATAGTTTTACTAATATAATGATATAAACTGTATTATAACTTCAGTCTTTTATAACATTAAGTTTTAAACTTATAAATCTATTATATTATATGCAAAGAAAAATAATAATGGATAATAATGATTTACTTAGTTTTTAGGGCGATGCTATAAAAACATATTTTTTTATATACAAACGAGGATTTACCATTAAGTATACAATATAGTTCTTAAATTTAAACAATAAAATTAAAATCAATGATTTTGATCACCGTTTCTTAATAAAACAAACTGTAAAAGTTTCATATCATTCAAACTATTAGAAAAATAAAATTAACAATGATCCAATTTTCAAAATGTAAAATTGTGTTTACATAAATTGTATAGTTTCTTATTAACCTCAGAAAAATGAAAATGAAATTTTTTACACATTTTAACATTTCAAAGGTTTATGAAGGTATGTGTGTGTGTTTGTTTGTGTGTGTGTGTGTTTAGATACAAATTTTTGTCGGCGATTCTGGGAACACGGATCAATCGATTTGAATGACTCAGAAAACATTCTGATAAGTTTTTTTCAGGTAGGTCCAGCCATTTCAGAGACACGGAGCAAAAAGTGCCAAAAGTGGTAATTCAGTTTTTGAGATAACGGTACGTTCGATTTGAATGATTCAAAAAATATTTCATTTGTATTGATGATTTGAAGAAATGATTACTTTTTTGGGAAATCAAGTTTGAGATTATTACTAGTCATAAGCACATCAAATTATCAGATATTGTATAGAGATTTTAATTTTAATAAGTATTTTTTTTTTAGATTATAATAGGTTTTGTACTAATATTTATACGTTAGACACCGACGCGGCGCTTACGCGCTTCAACATAACGTCTCTAAAACAGCTACGGACGTAGTTCAATGTTTTCAAAGAAGTCAAATTTTTGGTACGGAG
Organism: Ctenocephalides felis; assembly: GCF_003426905.1. Classification (NCBI taxonomy): domain Eukaryota; kingdom Metazoa; phylum Arthropoda; class Insecta; order Siphonaptera; family Pulicidae; genus Ctenocephalides; species Ctenocephalides felis. Next base: position 42,435,175 of record NW_020538040.1, on the reverse strand, counting down.
AGCAATTTGTCTTAGGGCACGATGCCATGCACCACAAGTTCATCCGCGTATCCATATATAGAGTATGTTTTTAAAGTAAAATTTCTTTAGGCGCGATTAGGGTGTATATCCGTACAAATGCAACGGAAGTCCGTTATGCCCGAATTGTTCGTCATTCGCTCTCGATGAGATCATTTCAATACGGGTCGATTGTGATTAGCCGTCGTGTATGTGAATAGAGATCTGTCGTTGTATGCGTACTGGCATCAACGTTGTATGCGTACCGATATCAACAAAGAAATCGGCATAGATAAATAAACATTTTAAAGTTACATCGTAGTAGTTTCTATAAATCTTTGAAGTTATTGAAATGGAAAATATTTTTTAAAAAAGGCAAATATTACAGCTGTTCAAAGAATGAGATTATATCACTAGCGAAAAAGTAAAAAAAATACAAGCAGTCAATGAATGTATGTTAATTTTAATTACATGAAGTTCTTCAAACACAATTGCATGATGAGTGAAGTTGCAAAAACAATATTTGTTTAGGCGTCGTTTAACGTAATCCACTGTGTGAACGAATATTATAGAATTTATTACTCAGCAATTACTTCATTTCTCTAATGAAGGTTCATTTCTAAATGCTAATTACAATGACAAACAGATCATGCTATATTTGGAGTATGACATTAATTACATTATTGTTTTTAAATATTATACAAATTTTTATTGCTATTATAAATATATAATTTATAATTTATCATTATATAAATGTATATAATGGTTGACACTAATAAATGTGTGCATCATGAGTGTTACCATATTACTAATAAACATTATTCGAAATTGTTATATGCTGTATTCATTTTCACCTAAGTGCCATCTTATACAGTAGCAAATAAGTTTTACTTCAATCGCGTGTGAACCTTACGCGCACTCTCCTTTTATTCAACGATATAAAAGCTAGACTTTCATCGTTGCCACAATTTTTATTTTGCAATAAATTTTTTAACGCAATATTTTTTATAAAATAGGAGTTCTACCAATTAACCTTAAATCAACACTATTCCTCGATTTAGTTACCGTTTCTAGAACATGATGGGTTAAATAAATGATTTTTCCTGAATTTACGTTGAGCTTTTGGGAATAATGGGCGACGCTTATAAAACTGATAGTAAACGTAGATATGCTTTTAGGTCGGCGGTACGTGCATCTCTAGTTATAAAAGGAATTATGGGATTTAGCAAACCCGAATTGTCTGATAATTATGCAAGTCCGAAACATTAAAGCACACAGGTGCGCTTAATGTGCAAACTTCAGAGATCGTACACGTTCATATTTAGAATACAGAATATTATAACAGAATATTAATTCAAATGAATCATATGTATTTACATTCTACGAAATGCGTTATTGTATCTACATGGTTTTGTGTTTTGCACTACTGCATAATTTATACAATGTATCAGCGAACAAATTATCCAAACCTATTCAATAAATTTTTTGGATGAAAAACCATCGATGAAAATGGCTTTTTACTTTAAGGTAAGTTGCAAAAACTTCAAGAGGTATTATAACTGACACGACACGATCAACCTAAATTGAGATTTAGATATTTAGATAAAATTTCAAATTAACTGGTAATATTTTTTACACAGATATAAAGAATCTATTTACAGAATTATTATTTAATTTGTGTGAACAACGTACAAGTCCATAAACTTGAGATAGCTAGATTTTTAGAGAACACTGTTACAAAAAGCATTTTTTGGCAATTCCAAAAAATCGTATTAATTACGGTTTCTCCGTATCTAGTTTATTTCAATGGCTTTCAAATTTGTGAAATCATTTCAACTACTCTTGAAAAAATGTCGACAAAAGATCTAAAATCGGCCTTCACACACACATACACACACACGCACACACACAAATACACATGCTTTTTCCAAATTTGTGTCTTCAAAATCACTTGAAACGTCGAGAAACATAAAATTTGCAAATTGATGACTCAAAAAAATAATGACAATTTATGCATTTCATGGTTTTGTCAAACTATTCAAGCTTTTATATTGTTTAATTGAATAGTATTACTTCTTAGGGATATAATGATGTTATCTGATACTCGATAATAAATATTCAATACTTAATAAATATTAAATTAACAAGTTGAAGAATTAAAGAAATGTTTTTTGGACAGAATTGGAAAATGTTCTTACTCAATTTTTCTTTTTTCAGCATATAGGCATTACATGCGTTTTTGATGAAAAGCAAAAACTATTCAAAATGAATAGTAGAAAATGTTATTGAAATAGCTAAATTTAAATTTTTATATTGGTATTTTTATATATCGAAAAGTTGAATTGATTTTTTGTAAATTATATGTGTGCGCATGAATGTTTGTACGGCAAATACAATATTTGAGCTTTTATCGATGTTTTCTCAAAAACGGCTGAACTGATTTCAAAAATTTCAAAGTTACTAAATAAAATTCGATGAAGTCAGGTCATTTCTTAAGAATTTGCAGATTTTAACACCGTTTTTGCATAAAATCGTCAATCGATATTGAAAATTTAAAAACCCTGCAGAATTTGAGAGTCCTATAATATCATTAAATTATCTGCGTCGCTTTTTAAAAAGCAACCTAATACTCGTAATATCTGTTTCATAAATTTGTTAGCAGTACTTGTGATTTTTTGAAAAAATATTGCTATGTAATTTTCAAGTGGAAAACCGAGACAGGTATTGATCTTGAACCTTCTGATAGCTCTAACTAGACGACAAAAAAGCATAAAACGGAGGATTTAAGTAATTTTTCTGGACACTCAAACGTCATACACATACATAGTATTTTTTTGCTTGGTGTCGAATTAAAAACTGCTGTATTTAAATTATATTACTATATATTTTTATTTTATAAACGAGTCATATGGCAAATTAAATTTCAGTAGACAAATCCTATTTGCACCTTCTATGATTTATTTTTAAGTAGAACACATCAATGCCTATATATGTTTCATAATCGCATATGCTATTTCCCAGCATCGTTTCAATGCCATTGTTGATGAATAATAAAACGCGTAAATTTTCTGTATACAATTCACAATCAGTGCTCCTTTGATGGCTTATGATAATATTTTCAAAGCACTTTTGTAAGAAAAGCATTGTTTATATAATATGTTCACAATTATGCCATGAATAGAAATAATTAAGAAGAAGGTTAAGTGCGTTTGAGTAACCGACTTTATGAGGCCATAATTGATTACATTGAAAAAAAAAAAACAGAACTAAAATGTTCATACTAAATATTTTGTTTTTCTATCATTTACCACACATTGAGCTTTTAATTAGCTATATTCATACTTAGGAATGTTTGCTAAATCGAATTAACTGTGTATCAATCAACTGGCGTCTGCCCAGAGTACAGGTACTAGAATTTTTCTTTGGATGGTTTGCGTGATCGACAGAAAAAAATAAAATTGATCTTAATAAAATGCTATTAAATACAATTGTAATGAAATTTATACAAACATCCTAAACAAAAATGTGTTTTATGGGAAACCATACCGACCGTTTGTCACTGCCTACTGAACGGAAAGGAAAGCAGTTTTGGCGCTGGGCTCAACGTGTTAACGTTGTAAAATATGACAACTAGGTACCAATGGCATTTTGCCTTAAGACAACTTAAAAAAATATTCGGTTTGTATGATAATCCACTTAGGAGCCGATTCTATCGCGTAACAGAAAAATTTATGACAAGGTCATGTTATGAAGGACTTTCCATACTAATATTGACAAAAGCCATGCGGTTGGTGTGCAGTCAGGCGAATTTCTCAGGTTGTCTTATGGAAAACATAACCTAAAAGCCGCACAAATTTAAAAAAAAAAACGATGTTAGATAACAGTGTGTTTCTGATATAGCTCCATAACATACGAGTGACGTTGCAGTTTATGTGTAAAACTGCCTGAATGAACAGTAAATACATGACATTTTGACAGTATTTAGTATGATTCATTAGTATAATGTGTGGAAGTCGGAGCATAATATGGCCTTGCCGTAACATTTTTCTGTTATGCGACAGAATCGGTCCCTTAATGTAGAGGAATTTAGTTTTAACAACACTTGAGATTGTAACAAAAGAATTTTGCAAGTTTAACTATTATTACATACATGGATGATTTTTTATAAACAAACCACATCGTTGACTTTTAAGATTTAAAGATGTTCGTTAAAACAATGAATTCTATCATTCTACAGATATATTAAAAATCTGTCAAAAATAGTTGATCACCAAGAAACGGCTCTGCCGATCTTTTCGAAGAACTAACTAACGCAATTCCCAACTGATCACCTTTACACGGTTTTTAAGTTCTTAAAATCGGTTCACGATTTTTGGCTAAAACATGGTCAACATTTTTTATACTTTTCTGCTAATTTTAACCCTTTCGACTCGGATGCCGCCGCAACGACGACAAAATTCATATAAATCTCGCAATTGGCGGGTGGATAGGATTGAAGAAACGGCTTGAAGGATCATGTTGCTAAACTGACAAACAACTAACTAAATTTTTGAAATCTGTTTAGTCGTTTTTGAGAAAACGTAGACTGAAGGTTAAATATTGGCTCACATATACATAATCACACATACTTCTTAAAATTTCGTCTAACGATTCAGAATGATTTGACGTCGAGAAAACAAAATTTTCCGTCTGAAGGATAATGAAGTCGGAATTTTTGGAGATTTGAGTACATTTGAAAAATTTATTTTAAATATACTTATTTAATTTGCTTAAAAATCTTATTTTTTTTTTAATTATTTACAATGTACTATATTTCCAAGTAATAAATGCTCGTGAATAGTAATCGCAATCGCCGAATGATTGTTAGAAATTGCTATATCCTAATAATTATATATATATATATATATATATATATATATATATATATATATATATATAGATATATATACAAATTATTTTGTTATTCAAATTTATTCTATTTATTCTATTATTGCTTTGAATCTGAAGCAATTCTCATCCCGTGACTGTTCTTCGGAAGCAATATATCTTAATTTTAACTTCCTAACTGAATTACTTTGTAATTACGAATTTCACTTGTGGTTGTTCAGAAGCGTTATGATTTGTGTAAAAAATTTCACATAAAAACCTGAAAGCATTCAAATTACTTTAAAAAGTTTTCAAGTTGAGTAAATCAAATTAAAATATTTTATGAGTATTTTTTGTCGTAAAAGCGTGAGTATAATGAGAAGTTAGTAACTGTTGCTAAACTTTTTTATGCAAGTGCAACTTTGATGAAATTTTATAATAGTAGAGAAAATATCAGTTTTATGTTTATGCTGTTATGTATGTTTTTTTTTTGTCATGGGTACATAACAGGATTGCGAGTTCAAGCTCCCGCTTTGTCGTCGTGCAGTAGTGATGCCCATTTTGAAACTAATAAAATTCTAATTTAATCCTTCAGTCTATTTTGTGTTTCCATTTTTTGGTCTTTTTTAACAAAAATGCATCTAAAGCACTGTTTTTCTCATTTCTTTCTCTTTTAGCAAGTGTTGATTGTGTGAGGCAAAGCAGAATTAAGGTAGGTGTGACTGTAATTTTTTTTATTGAGCACTATATTGTGTTTATATATGAAATTATAAATGCATTTAAAGTTTTCTGATTGTCATTTCCGATGGTGTGAATGGCATAATTTGAAGGTCATTGATTTCTGTGTTGACAATTAAATCAATGAACCACATCAATCATGCACACTTATTTTTTCATGTAATTATTTAATATAATGAAATCAACAGACAATAATTGGTAACGAAGAAAAATAACACATCAAAGAATTATAATTTTGAAAACTTTGAGTACCTATACGTACATTTGTTAATCCAAATGATGCTTCTGATTATACTTCTTTAATTATTTATTGTTAACCACTATTCAAATACTTGAACAATTATCGAAAAAAGTATTTATTTATTGTAACAAATTTTCGGAAAACAAATTGTTAAAGCTAGATTGGATGAGGAGTGAAATACATGAAGTTGTCGAAACATACATCGGTTTTTGACTAATTTTTACATATTAAAATTTGTTTAATTTAAAAATATAAAAAAATTCTTGGTTTTAATAATTTTTAATATTATATAATTAATTTATAATTATATGTGAAATAATTCATGTAATAGTAGTGGTTATGTAAAATTGCAGGCTGATAAGTTGAGATCTAAATATGTTGGTATAATAAAACGTGTGTATCTATAATTAGCTAAAAAATAACTAAAATATCGAAACAAAATTCGAAAGCTTTATGAAATCAATTCTAAGGTTCGAATTAAACCATAACAAAATTTAACATACCACATGGCATTTTGGACAGTTTTTAGTACAATTTTATACGAAGAAAAGAGCGTAACATATTTTAGGAAACTCAAGTCTAGGAGATATTAAAATTAAAAATGTTTAAAAATTTAATTTCAATCTAAATAACTAAATTTGAGAGAACTTATTATGAAAAATAAGTAGAACACATATTTCTAACCTAGACTCCGAATAGTCAATACAAAGTTTCATAGTTTCGACAACTTATTAAAACTTATGGATGTTTATTTGTGTGATTTGCAATTTCTGATAAAAACATACTCATACCATAGAGTAATAATGTTTTCAATAATGTTTTTTAATTGTTATATTAAGATACAAAATTGTATATTGATTGCCTCTTAATGAAGGCTAAGATGCTAGCCGAACCGTTTTTTAAATAAATTTCTAAAAATTTTCATACTATTTTTCTTGGTGTAACGCTCGACTTTTAAAACAATATATATAGTCAAATTTTAACTTCACTAAAAAAAGTATTCAAAATAATAATAATAATGATAAGGCAACGTATGCACTTAAAAATTATGAATAAATGACAGTATGATTATTCTCAAAATAGATCAAAATCTCAAGATAATAATAATCAGAATGATCAAAAATAATTTTAAGTATTAAAAGGTTCCATATAGGCCCCTTCATTTAGGTTTATATTAAAAATAAGAAATCGATAAAGGTAATTTTTTCATGTTAATAATACAATCATGAACTATCCTTCACGAGTTATCTGACCATTTTATTTTTACACTTCAGCCTTAAAGATCCGGTCGCAATTTATCATGATAAAAATCAGAGGCACTTCGTGCTTCACATAAGAGATTTTAATATATTAATATGATATGATTAATAGCAAGCAACTGGCGGTCTTATTAAGCTTTTTGATTAATTGTATCTCATTTAACATTTATCGAGAAAAAGCACCCAAGTGAAGCTGTTTTTTTTTTTAGTTCGGTTGCAACCACTCCGATAATTTATGTTAGCGGCACCCGGTGATTTAGTTCGGTTCAAGATTTGCGGCCTTAGAATTTATAGGTTTGCACTGCTGGGAAATTGTGTTGAAATTGGTAAGTAATTGATTAAAATGTTTTGAAAACATTGCCCGAATTAAATTTTTTTTTCTAGATATATGACAAATTCAGAAGAATTAAGAAGTTTGGAAGTTATAAGTACATTTTTTTCTAGTACATATTCAGAAGTCACATCAAATAATATGGATTGTATAAAAGATTTCGGAAGAATTACATGTGTGTTCCAAATTTCTACTCAAATTCCCAAATTAAACAGAAATCATGAAAAAAAATAAAACAATTATTTAAAATTATTCGATAACAATAACTCAAACGATAGATAGTAGATAGTTTACCTATCAAAAATGAGACACCTGCACAATTCTGTTTACTTCGTCGGTTTGCGAGACCGTACCTATGACAATATTATGCAGGATGGTTTACATGTCCAATCAAAATAAAAAAGGGATTTTATTGAAATATGCCTGTTACTAGTTACCCCCTTTACATATTGCTAATAATAAAATATCAAATGTTTAAATAATCAGTAAAAGGATAATAACATACCTATATGTTCCTGTTAGTTCTCGATTCATTCTGATATCTTGCTTATATAACGTTGAACCCTGAAACCAAAAATATATTTTAATATTGCTACAAACAATTGACAAATTTAGTTAAAGATATTTTCAGTCAAAGTAATAAACAAAATCAAAAAGAAATACAATATGAAATTCTGTCAGCTCAGAACCACACCCAAATCTATATGATATCTTAACGTTCATATAAAAAAAATTTTTGGGTATCAAATCCCAATTTAAGTTTTTCTATCCTCATGACACTAGTTATTTCTTAAACTGGAATCAGAACTATATATGTTCTGTAAACTATGTGTATGCTGGGACGTGATTCCTTACATTAATAATGCTATTTCCTAGGCTCCAAAATGCTATTCTTACTAGATATTTGGCATCTACAAATTTAATGGAATTCCTGATATCAATACTGCTTGATATCAAACTGATCGTGATAAGTATCGGTGGTGATATGGCAATTTAAATGAAAAGAAATTAATATTTTTCAAAAAAAAAACAAATTATGTAAATAGTTTTCTCAAAAATATAAGTGGGTTCAACGTTTTACACACGCACTCTCAAATGCCTTATGCACTTTATATTTTCTTTGAACATATTGCAAAATGATCTTGAAGTAAAACTTAAAAATGTGGTGTGTGGCATCGTGCCTTAAGGCAAGTTGCTGGAACTTCCCGTATCGGAGAAAAGTATTGGAGGAATAGTAAATTTTTTCAAACAGATTATTATTAAGACTGTAGTAATGTCTAATGATTATAAGAATGATATAAACTGAATTGCAAAGTTAAAATTATTTATTTAGAGTATAAGTGAGCTTTAGAGTTTTAGTCAGAATTAAAATTAAAATCCGAATTATTTTTTATATACATATTTTGTCCCAAAAGCAATTGTTTCGTCAATACAAGCAGAAAAGTTTTTTGAATCAGCAAATCCGATGCTCCATTCCCTCAAAGACTATTTTTATTTTCTGCACTTTTTGCTCTGTAACTCCAATACGGGTGGACCGACTTTTGCCAAAAACTAATCAGCACATCTCCCTATCAATAAGAATCGAATGTTTTTTGAACCATTCAAATCGGTTGATCTTCGCGCCCGAAAACGCGTACGAAAATTGTATCCATACATACATACATTCACACACACACACAGACACACTTTTATTTTTACTAAGGTATGCCAAAATGTTCAGAAACCTTCAAAACGTGAAAATATGCAATCATTTTCAATCACAATTTTTGGATGATGACACTAACTTACCCTACGTGAACAAAAATTTGTAAAATTACAAATTTTTGTATATTTTCAGATTTCAATAAAAAGCCTGGTAGTTGATAAAAATTCTGGTAGTAAGTATAGAGTAGTAAGTATTGAGCAATAAATCAATTTCTGTGCAGCCGGTCTCTATATCGTGTTACGCATATGCAACTTTATTACAGTTTCATCGCAGCCATACATTATTCATGATACAATATAATTAATTGTACTGTATGACACACTCTGACCTTATTAGCGATCTAATTATGGAGGACTCTATTGTATTGTTTACTGATACAGTTAGAACTGAAAATTCACTTAATGATCAACACATAATTAAAAATCGTTATATAGATAATAATACAGTAGATTCTCTTTAAAATGACCTCGCTCGTTAGGACTTATTACTCAAAACGATATTTATGTCGATTGAACTAAATGACTCTTTCGGGGTAAATTAATTATGCTATAGCGATGTTCAATATAACGTTATTTTATATAAATGATTTTGATGAGTCGTATGTTTAAAGCTTCTATAAATTTCATGCACATGCGAAAATGAATTTATTGTACAAACAAATGGACAAAATAGTCTTAAATATCATATTTCTAATATATATAGATGAGGTTGTATTTAATATGGATATTTTTGAAAGTCTTTGCTCTCAGGGGCTGAAATGCTTCCAAATTGACAAAAAAAGATTATCTGAAAATTCTAGCTCTTAATATTAACTCTAAGATAGTTAGCATCACTTGAACCTTGAAATCTATATTTTGTACCTTGAAATAACATGGATAAAATTCCATTTGATTTTTAGAATTTTATAACTTAGCGACAAGTGAATTAAAATTTCAGGAATAATATTGAATTTGCTTATGTTGATTATAAATGAAAAAAAAAATACAACATAAATTTGATATATGCTATAAAATAAGTGTTTACTTAGGAAGTAAAACCAAGAAACTTTGGTGAGAGTGCGGACTATCTTAAAGTTAATACTAAGAACTGAAACTTTCAGAGATTTTTTTTTAACAAATTTGGAAGTATATGAGTCCCTGGAAGCATGGAAATTCGAAAACATTTATATTAAGGACCATCCTAATATAGATATATATTTATAAATGATTTATTGCAACAACAGTTGAATGCCACATGTCCAAATCGTTTTGGGTATGGTCTGATATATTAGTTTTTTTGTTAAGAAATAACTGAAACTTTAGGCTAATGAGATATTTTAACTTTGAGTAACCCAATTTTGCTTTCTTGGGACACATTATTTTATTAGTAGAAGGGCAGGAAATTTACATAAAATTTTACTTTGGACAATCAATTAGTTAAATATGAATCTAAGATTTTATGGAATTAATGAGAAAAAAAAAGAATTATGTAAGTATTCCATACCAAATTTTATTGAATATCTAACTTGCCTCAAGCAAAACATTTGAAAAGTATTATTTTTGGTAATTCTATGAAAATTTTGTCTTACGTATTATAAATTTCAGATAATTTACTATATAGCTATTACTGTGCTAATCTTCTTTAGAAGAAAATATTACTATGAAATGATATTTTAGCAAAGTATGTTTTAGGACAAGTTTTCCTTGTGTGCAAATTCGCGCGATTCAAGTGCTTTTATTGCTTTGGAAGGCTAGATTTACTATGCATTTAAATGCATTTAAATACATGGGCAATGCATTCAGGTTTTATGGTACTGCGCGTGGAGATAATTTTCACGTATGATACATATAGATCGTCGTATAAAATAATGATAAATTTAAAGTCTCATAAAAATAAAAATCGGGGTTAACTAAATTTTTTATGTATGCAGAAAACGTGGGACATCAACGTGATCGATCAAAAATTCAGAATTAAGTTTGTACCTTTTCTACACATTTAAAATGTAATATTTTAGATTATTTGTTTATTTAATTAACTAAAAAATATATACATTTGCATAAATATCATAATAAATCTACAGCTAAATACAAAGAAACGACTAAAATTCAATCAGTACAATTCCTAAATAACATACTCTGGACAGTTCCTGAATTTCTTAAATTGGTTCAGGGTTTTTGGACGAAAAATTTTGAACTTATCTGCCAACTTTAAAGAAATGGCTTAGCCAGTCGTCATGAAGAATTAATCAACGCAAATTTTTATCCAGTTTCATCTAGTGGCTTTTAAAATTTTTAAATGGCTACAACCTATTTTTGAGAAAACGTAGCCGAAAATTTAAATTTTGGCGCACATACAAAGACACATACCATTTACAAATCTGAATTTGGTGTCAAATTCAGAATGGACTGAAATATCGAAAAAGCAAATTTACCAAATCGGATTTTCTGGTGAAAACAAACTTTTCTATCGGAAGGTTAAATTAGTTTTACATGATTTAATTCGGAACTTATTTTGGAAATTCCGAGCAAAACACTTTATATTGTAGCTTTTCTAATTTTAATTGTGTATGTAGAACTAGATAATATAGTAGATAGGAGATAACTGTATTAGTAGATAATAATATAAAATACCTTTTTTATTAACTTATTTTTGCAACAAGTCCGGAATTTTTGAAAAAATGTGAACAACTACCACATATTATACTAACAATAAGATTTTGAGAATGTAGAAAGAACAAATATTTTCATGCCTTTATTTAGAAAAAAAATTATGATGCATATTTACAACATTAGTAAATATTTATAATTATATAAAAATGATACATAAACTAGTTGGTATTGGTATTTAGCCTTGAGACAAGTTACATGAACTTCCCGATATGTGTAAATAATCGACTTAATCAATAAAAAATAAATTAATTTATGAGCGATTAAAAGTATGCCGAGTGGATCTATTACACATAATTGAAAATGAACGAACACGTTAACTCGGAGTATTTCCTAAAAAAAAATTTTCAAAAATCAACAATTTATATAATTGAATCAGTTTCCGCAGGACTTTATTGGTAGGTATGTTCATTAAGATCAAGTACTACTATCGTTATACCAAGTAAATCCTCTAATTGTAATATTAACAAATGTCAAAAAGCTACTCATTTTTTCAAACTTTGATAAATTTTTAAAATTATACTACTTGTCGTAAGGCCGTAATATTGCAGTAAGTTCTATAAGACCTTGATATATATCGCCAAAAAAAGTTCCATAAAAATCGGCTTAAATTTTTTTTTTCAACAGTTCATTACAAGAAAACGGTTCGGTAGATTTTCACCTAAAACTAATCAGTATCATTCCTAACTAATATCTTTCAAACAGTTTTTGATTTGTTAAAATCGAATCGGTAGTTTGAGCTTAAATGTGGACGAAAAGTTTAACACTTTTTTTCAAATTACAAAGAAACGGTTTGGCAGATCGTCTCACATAACTGACAAACGATAGCCCTCATTGAGATACATCAAATGGCTTTTAAATTTCTGAAATCGGTTCAGGCGTTTTTGAGCAAACGTCGATGAAAGTTCTAATTTTGACAAATGCCAAAAAGACGATACTAATTTTTGCAAACTTTGATGAATTTTTAAAGCTTAACGAGTTGTCGTAGGGCCGTAATATTTCAGTATGATCTAGAAGACTATGGTATCTACCGTCAAAAAAATAATAAAAATCGACGATTTTTTTCTTTTTAAACTTTATTACAAGAAAACGGCCCGGCCGATATTTACCAAAAACTAATCAGCACGATTCCCAACCAATATCTTTCAAACGGTTTTTGAATTTTCAAAATCGATTAAGAATTGCAGGCAAAAACGTGGACGAAATATTTTTCACTTTTCTGCGATTTACAAAGAAACGGCATTTATTTATATTTCTATCTATAAGCCAATAAGCCTTTTGTCTATAGTACATCCTGACTTAGTATTTTTTAGTTTTTATGTGTAGACTATATGTAATATGCCCACGAATGTTCACTTTCACTTGAGATTATATTTAAGATCTACCCTTAAGTTAATGTTTGATATCATACTGCTTGATATCGAGTTGGCCTAGGTTGTGATCAAACCCGGAACTAGTTGATAAACACCAGAGAACGATGACTCTGTCATACATATTACTAAAAACCGTGCACAATGTATAAGTTGAGAATGTCAAGTTCTTTGTCATTTAAAATTCATCGTGGCAATAACAACTCCATCCGGTTATTATTCATCGTTCAATAAGAATTCTTTCCGAGAAATATTCGAATGAACTGCAATATGCATTTTTTAGAAATATACACGTATATTATAATTTATGAACTTATCTATTACTCAGCAAAGTTTCATTGTAAAAAACGAAGTAATAACAGACTATGACTAGGAAAATACATGTCATTATAATCTCGAACTAATGTGACCAAACTGTAACGTGCATTTCAAAATAGTCTAGACGGCTAGTAGTCGAATGTGGACTCCTCCACAATATAATAAATATATTGTAATATGACTGACTTCTATTAGAACTTATATAATATACATAGTATCATGTCTGTCGCCAATAACTGATCGGTTAGAGGTGATAGTAGCCTTCACAATATTTTTTTACATCGTCAACTTTTGCTGATTCTTTTTTGACTAACCATCAGAACTGAAGTTTCTATAATTTGCTGCGATAACGTTCAACGTTAAATTTTTACTAATCGGCGTTTTAAGGAACAAAATAGTTGCTCTATGTTTTTGATGTAGTTTATAATAAAAGGTTATATTAATTTATTCCTGTTATGCCATGAAAGGTTATTTTCACCTAAAAACATATTTTTAACTTCCCGTAGGATAATTATAGTAATGGGCCGAAAATCGAAAATGAAGGGTTTTGCATATCTCGACGTTTTGAAGGTTTCTGAACCTTTTGACATACCTCAGAAAAAATGGATGTATGTGTGCGTGTGCGGATACAAATTTTCGACAACAATTTCGGGAACACCGATCAACTGATTTTAACAATTAAAAAAAGATTCGATTATTATTGATAAGGGGACGTGCTGATTAGTTTTTGGCAAAGGCAGATCTAGCCGTTCCAAAGATACGGGGCAAAAAGTGCCAAAAACGGTAACTCAGTTTTTAAGAGAACGGAGCGTCCGATTTAATCATTCAAAAAACATTTTACTTGTATTGAAAAAATTTTGGGAAGGCAGATCTAGCGCTTATGGACTCTCAATAAAAGTAATTTAAAAAAAATGTCATTTGGCGGTCAAAAATGTTTATTATTGAACATACATACATCAAATTATCAAAAATTTTATAGAGATTTTAATATTGGGTATATATTTTGTGTAATTTTTTTTGGGTTCCGTACAAAGATTTTAATTTTGAAGTTTTTTTTTATATGGCTCTAACAAATGTCCTCGACATTTTCGACAATATGGAATAACCGATTTGTATGATTAAAAAATCATTCGGTTCGTACTCGATCGCGAGGCGTTTTTGCAAAAGGCGATTTTGCCGTTTCGGAGGTATGGAGCGTAAAGGGTGTAAAAACGGTTATGCAGTTTTTGAGAGAACGGATTATCCGATTAGATTAATTCAAAAACCTTTTTGCTTGAGTAGATGGTGTGCTGTTCTCTAGAGAAATATTTCCCTAAAAAAAACAAAAACACTGTTCTCTAAATTTGAACGTTTTACTGACTGTATGTAGTAATAATCGACAGTATTGTAATTGTAAGAAATAAAATTGAAGTTTTGATTTTAATAAAGATATTATTCGATTGTGTATCGATATAACAAAATAATAGGAGCTCATGAGGCAAATCGTAAAATGCATAATATATCACTATAAAATGTTATAATTTAATAAGTAGTTGTACGTAGTTATGTTTTAAACCATCTCGTTTTCAATATTTCTTGCAAAAATTGATAAGATCAATTTGATTCAACTTCTAATAAATAATTACTCCAATAAATTCATATAATAGCGTATTATAATGAAAATTTGTTTGTATTAAACTCGTTTGTCCACAGATGTCGTTAGGGGTTGATTGGCTCACTTTGCGTGCCTCGCGTTGCGTAGTATAGACTAATGCAATGTGCACTATATATACAAAGTAAATGTTGATAGAAATTTAGCAGATACGTGAAAATCGAATGCAGTACCAGATGCCAATTAGTCTGAAAGATTAAATCGAACGCGATATTTATTTGTAATAATAATTATTATTAAGATTTCATCTTCTCAGACTACCCGGCATCTGGTACTGTATTCCATTTTCACGTATCTGTGAAATATTCAAAATATATGTCCAATCAATCTTGACTCTCGAAAGGGAAGGCGCGATGCTTTTGTCATCTTGTCAGTGTCACAGTGTATTATGACTTTATCCGTATATATTCAATATTATACAGAAATAATTAAAATTTACCAACTAATTAAAAAATAGTTGCTTACAAAGAAATAATTTATGAATGCATCATTCATTTTTAAGGCAAAAGCATTGTGATATAATTATTATCTAATTATTTAAAAGCAAATAATGATAGCAAATAGGTGTGAAAACTGTTATGCAGAACGGATTATCCGATTAGATTAATTCAAAAAACATTAAAATTTTCAAAAGAATTCAATGTTTCAAAAAAATCAAATTTTCGAAATCTTTCATAATTTCAAAAAAAAACTAAATTTCGAAAAATTAAAAAAAAAATGGTTTTTTAAAAAATTTGACAATATTTAAAAAATTAAAAAAAATCGAATATTTTCAAAAGTTTCGAAAATCTCAATTTTTTTTTTGAATTTCAAAAAATTTTAAACTTCAGAAAAAAATTAAAATTTAAAAAAAAATTCTAAATTATCAAAAAAATTTAATTTAAAAAAAATGACTTTTGTAAACGTACACATAAGTTGTTTATAAAATATGCTTATCACCCAATTTAAAAAAAACAATTATTGATTATTTTTATTCCTCGAAAATTTAATTACGGTACGGGTAGTTCCAGCAATTTGGCTTAAGGCACGATGCCGTGCGCCCCACTAGTTTGATTATATATCAATAATGCTAAAATACAAGGCATTTTGACATTAGTATGTATGTATCAGAATTCATCGTATGAATCAGAATTCCCGTGTAGATTCAATTACTAACACGTTGTCTGTTAACTGTTTGATTTGTTTTCATGATAAAGTTTGAATAGCAATGCTGTGTATTCAATGCGACTATAGTTATTCAAAAGTTGTGGTTTTGAATAGCTACTAGAGGCAAAACGTATTCCTAGGCACCCCGTGAGGTCTGGGTCGTCGAGTCAATCCCGTCCAACACAAATACAAAATTATTATCTGCGTAGTAGTAGGGTTAACAACCTCTTCTTCCCAATGCTACTTATACGACTGCATCCATACATAAATACATATATACATACATATATATCCATATCTATGTATAATTGTATATGCTATAAGTATATTAAATGCATATTGAAGAGCATATTAATGATATGACTCAAACGGTTCACGAATTCTGGTAACATAAATCATGCTTGGGTCACATCATTGCTTTAAACACATTAATATAATAATCATTAGTCATGACGAAATTTTAATATGAAAAGACCGCTTATTACGCACAGGATCGTACTTAGGGGTATATATTAAATATTGGAAATTGCGACGAGAGATTACGACGAAAGCAATAGAGATGAATTTAATTATAAATTACATACCAAAAATAATAAAACGGAGAACAAAGTTTGATTGAAGAAAGAGTGCGCGTAAGGATCACACGCGATTGAAGTAAAACTTATTTGCTACTGTACAAAGTAAAAATAAAAAATAAATACATCATATAACAATTTTGAATAATGTTTATTAGTAATATGGTGACACTCGTGATGCACACATTTATTAGTGTCAACCATTATACTCATTTATATAATGATAAATTATAAATTATATATTTATAATAGCATTAAAAATATGTATAATATTTAAAAACAATAATCTAATTAAAGTCATATTTCAAATATGACATGATCGGTTTGTCACTGTAATTAGCATTTAGAAATGAACTTTCATTAGAGAAATGAAGTAATTGCTGATTAATGAATTCTATAATATTCGTTCACACAGTGGATTATGTTAAACAACGCCTAAACAAATATTGTTTTTGCAACTTCACTCATCATGTAATTGTGTTTGAAGCTTCATGTAATTAAAATTAACATACATTCATTAACTGCTTGTATTTTTTCTACTTTTTTGCTGGCGATATAATCTCATTCTTTAAACAGCTATAATATCTGTCTTGCCTAAAAAATATTTTTCATTTTAATAACTTCAAAGATTTATAGAAACTATGAATAATTAAAAAATAAAAACAATTTCTAAGGAACAGGGTAAAATATTAAGGAACGGGGTAAAATATTCTTCTAATTCAGGCATTTTTCATTAAATCAAGATTTGTACTACGATATAACTTTAAAATGTTTATTTATCTATGCCGATTTCCTTGTTGATATCGGTACGCATACAACGATCGTTGTATCTCTCTCTATTCACATACGCGACGACTAATCACAATCGACCCGTATAGAAATGATGTCATCGAGAGCGAATGACAAATCATTGGCACTCGAATCTGCCGTAACGCACTTCCGTTGT